>NC_048305.1:97953857-98136110 GCF_013100865.1 Trachemys scripta elegans | reverse complement strand
AAGAAGAACAGGAGTACTTGTGGCACCTTAGAGACTAACAAATTTATTAGAGCATAAGCTTTCGTGGACTACAGCATCCAAAGAAGTGGGCTGTAGTCCACGAAAGCTTATGCTCTAATAAATTTGTTAGTCTCTAAGGTGCCACAAGTACTCCTGTTCTTCTTTTTAAGTTAAGCACAGTTATTTGGGACAGGTTAAGCACAGTCCTGCTTTCCTGTATTCCTACAATAATTAATCAACAATGGTAATCATATTTCACTACCCCTGCATTTGGTACTAAGGTGATTTGTACCCAACACCAGCCAAAGTTGATCACCTTTTGCTGAATATGTAAGCAGAGCAGGAGCAAACTGTATTTACGTAAACACACCCAAGTCTCTCCCCCTCCCAGCTAGCTGTCAGGAAAGCATTCATTCAGACCCTGCTTACATGAGGAGAGGCATGGTATATTTATTGACATTTAGCACTCAAAATGTGGCACCTTAAGAGCCCTCATGATCAAAAGTCCTGTCTAAGCGAATAATCACTGCATTGGCAGCAGCTTTCCCTTATATTGTCCAACTAATTGTCTCAAACCTGACGAGATTGTGGGGAGAGATCTGTAGGTTTAAGAGAGAATCTTGTTCTATATACCAGTTCAATCCTTAGCTTATGCTGAGCTGCCAGTTGTGAAAATAACTTTTTGATGGGACACCTATCCACTGGGAACTAGTACATTTCATGTGACCATTGGACATGACTTCAATAGAGCATGAACAGAATATGCATCATTCTTATTAACTGTGTCCAAAGGCATTTACAAAGCAATGAGTTACACGGCAGATATCTATCCCACCTGCTTTGTGGCTGGCCATTACTGACCTGTCTGTTTATCTGTGTGCTCTCCCTTGCTCTAGTGTCAAGTTCCCAGAATGACCAATCCCCCGTTAAAAAGCTGGCCTGGGGCGAGATTTTGCCCACTTGCTCCTGGTTTTGAGTGTATCAGCATCGCTGCAATATTACTGAGATATCACTCAGAAGCTCCACAACATGCCTCACACAGCTACTTGGAGCCATGTTGAGACCCTGCATCTCATCACCATCTGGGGAGAAGTGTTGGTGCAGGTAGCTCTTATGGCTGGCCACAGCAATAAAGATGTGTTTGTGGACATTGCAAAGCAGGTGTCCGTGAGGGGTCATGATTGGGACGCCAAGCAGTGCTGATTAAAGAGCAAGCAGCTCAGGGGGACCTACATTAAAACAAAGGGATGACTGTGCCCCAACAGCAGAGCTCCCAGAGGTCATTCCCCTCTCAGAGCCAGCCTCCAGGCACCGAGAACAATTATGTCTGGGAGCCCAGATCTTTTGAGCCCTCTACCGCCTTTCCCCCACCCTGATCGTTTTGAGCCACATCACTCAACCCCAGAATTCCCATGGACAAGAGGCAGAGCCAAGGCCTATATGCACCTGTGACTTTAGGGCGCACACACACACACACCTCTCTTAGGGTGACCAGATGAGAGGAAGAAAATATCGGTACACATGGGGGGTTGCCAGCAGAGAAAAAAAAAAAAGGAGTACCATGAAATATCGGGACAAATTGCATCCCGACCAAACATTGGTCGGTATGTGGGACAAATGCCTAAATATCGGGACAGTCCCAATTTTATTAGGACGTCTGGTCACCCTAACCTCTCTGCACTTTGTTTTGCCCTGCACTGATGCACTTTCCGTTCTGGCTTCACTGTTGCTTTAAATGTATTTCTGAATACTAAAATAGTTGTTTTATTGCTTCCCTAAAACCTGCCATGATGGTCAACAGGCCCTTTGAGTATCCAGAGAAATACGACTTTCTGATTATAAATTCTGTGCAATGGTGTTAGCGGGGCACAAGTGATAGAACCCATTTGTCTATCGACTGCCCCAGTATAAGGTGGGAAACCCATGCATGCAAAGTCATCAATAATTTTCTGAGCATTACCCACTGTTAGAACCCAGTGAGATAGTACCTTATGCATGGCATGACAGATACACATGACAATGGCCCCAACAGTTGATCTTCCCATGAAGAATTGGTTGGCTATGGACCAGTAGCATTCTGGGGTGGCCAGCTTCCTGATGGCAATGATGCCTTGCTTCTCTATCGGTATGGGGCACTGCATGTTGATATGTTGTCACTGCAGCTCTGAGTAAGTTCAGTACATATATATAAAAAAAAAAAATAAGTAACCCTCCTCATACTGAAATTGTCTTGCCACTGATGGCCATCGCAGGTCCAAAGAACAATCCCTTCCCATCAATCCATACTGGTTTTTGAGGGATAGCTCAGTGGTTTGAGCATTAGTCTACTAAACCCAGGGTTGTGAGTTCAATCCTTGAGGGGGCCACTTAAGGATCTGGGGTGAAATCAGTACTTGGTCCTGCTAGTGAAGGCAGGGGGCTGGACTTGATGACCTTTCAAGGTCCCTTCCAGTTCTAGGAGATAGGATATCTCCATTAATTCCTTTCTTTTCTGAACAGTGTGAAACTGCTCCAGTCACTGATCCTCTAATACTAACGCTTGGTGTCCTCTTCTTCCTCCTCCTGCTTCTACCACCAAAGAGAGTTCTCCTGCTGCTGGAGGAGCTACTGTTACTTCCGTAGAATTTCCTCCTGCTACTGCATCATCTGCTCAGTAATGTGACAGGCAAAGTCCAAGGCCAAGTCCATCCAGCTTGGAGTGCTAAAATACAGCCGAAGTAGCCTCTGTGTATTTATGGTTGCCATCATAGCGGAGCAAAGCACGGTTGGGTCCATGCTGGTGGACAGCAATTTGAAAATGGCACTAGCACACACACAAAGGAAGCATAGGACTGAGACAGTGGAAACATTTTTTTTTAAACAACCACATTCCCACACACGGCTTCCTACAATTCACAGTGAAAGCTATCCCAGGATACACACTGCTCAACAGCAAAGCAAAGGACCATGAGATATCCTCCGAGAATACCATGCCCTCAGTTCATTACTGTCAAAGACAGTGGGTCTTGAACACTAGTCCACAAGGCTCTTCAGAGCTAGTAAACTCCAACTGCCACCCAGTGACCTGCTAACTATCATCAGACTAAGAACTGAACTCTGAGGGTATGTCTACACTACGAAATTAGGTCGAATTTATAGAAGCCGGTTTTATAGAAATCGGTTTTATACAGTCGATTGTGTGTGTCCCCACATAAAATGCTCTAAGTGCATTAAGTCAGCGGGCCGCATCCACAGTACCGAGGCTAGCGTCGACTTCCGGAGTGTTGCACTGTGGGTAGCTATCCCACAGTTCCCACAGTCTCCGCCGCCCATTGGAATTCTGGGTTGAGATCCCAATGCATGAATGATGCAAAACAGTGTCGCGGGGGGTTCTGGATACATGTCATCAGGCCCCTCCCCCTCCATCAGAGCAACGGCAGACAATCAATTCGTGCCTTTTTACCTGGGTTACCTGTGCAGACAACATACCACAGCAAGCACGGAGCACACTCAGCTCAGCTCACCGTCACCATATGTCATCTGGGTGCCGGCAGATGTGGTACTGCATTGCTACACAGCAGCAGCTAATTGCCTTTTGGCAGTAGACGGTGTAGTATGACTGGTAGCTGTCACCGGCTATCTGGGTGCTGGCAGACGTGGGGCTGCATTGCTATACAGCAGCAGCTCCTTGCCTTTTGGCAGTAAATGGTGTATTATGATTGATATCCGTCATCGTCGTATTCCTCAGTGAGTTCGATCAGAGGCACCTGGGCAGACATGTTTTGTCTCCTGGAGACTCAGTCTTGCTGGCAGTCCTATTGAACTGTCTTGACGATGATGGCTAGCAGTCATAGTACAGCATCTTCTGCCAAGTACCCAGAAGATGCCGATGGCTATCAGTCATGCTGCACCGTCTGCTGCCAGCTTAAGATGTAAAAAATAGATGGACCAGATTTGTTCTGTATTCATTTGCTTCCCCCTCCCTCCGTGAAATCAACGGCCTGCTAAACCCAGTGTTTTGAGTTCAATCTTTGGGGGGGCCATTCTGTGTGACAGTTGTTTGTGTTTCTCCCTGATGCACAGCCACCTTTGTTGATTTTAATTCTCTGTACCTGTAAGCCATGTTGTCACTCGCCCCTCCCTCCCTCCGTCAGACAATAGTTTCACGCCTTTTATCAGCCCAGACGCCATAGCACTGGGGTCATGGAGCCCACTCAGATCACCACGGCAATTATGAGCACTATGAACACCACGTGCATTGTCCTGCAGTATATGCAGAGCCAGAATACGCCAAAGCAAAACCAGGCGAGGAGGCGATTGCAGCAATTGCAGCGCGGCGACGAGAGTGATGAGCAAATTGACATGGACATAGACCTCTCACAAAGTATAGGCCCCAGCAATGTGCAAATCATGGTGTTACTGGGGCAGGTTCATGCCGTGGAACGCCGATTCTGGGCCTGGAAAACAAGCACAGACTGGTGGGACCACATCGTGTTGCAGGTGTGGGATGATTCCCAGTGGCTGCGAAACTTTCGCATGTGTAAGGGCACTTTCATGGAACTTTGTGACTTGCTGTCCCCTGCCCTGAAGCACCAGAATACCAGGATGAGAGCAGCCCTCACAGTTGAGAAGTGAGTGGCGATAGCCCTGTGGAAGCTTGCAACGCCAGACAGCTACCAGTCAGTCGGGAATCAATTTGGAGTGGCAAATCTACTGTAGGGGCTGCTGTGATCCATGTAGCCAACGCAATCAAAGACCTGCTGATATCAAGGGTAGTGACTCTGGGAAACATGCAGGTCATAGTGGATGGCTTTGCTGCAATGGGATTCCCAAACAGTGGTGGGGCGATAGACGGAACCCATATCCCTATCTTGTCACCAGAGCACCAAGCCACCGAGTACATAAACCGTAAGGGGTACTTTTCAATGCTGCTGCAAGGCCTGGTGGATCACAAGGGACGTTTCACTAACATCAACGTGGGATGGCCGGGAAAGGTACATGATGCTCGCGTCTTCAGGAACTCTGGTCTGTTTCGAAAGCTGGAGGAAGGGATATTTTTCCCGGACCAGAAAATAACCGTTGGGGATGTTGAAATGCCTATCGTTATCCTTGGGGACCCAGCCTACCCCTTAATACCATGGCTCATGAAGCCGTACACAGGCAGCCTGGACAGTAGTCAGGACCTGTTCAACTATAGGCTGAGCAAATGCCGAATGGTGGTGGAATGTGCATTTGGACGTTTAAAAGCGCGCTGGCGCAGTTTATTGACTCGGATAGACCTCAGCAAAGCCAATATTCCAATTGTTATTGCTGCTTGCTGTGCGCTCCACAATATCTGTGAGAGTAAGGGGGAGACATTTATGGTGGGGTGGGAGGTTGAGGCAAATCACCTGGCCGCTGATTACGCGCAGCCAAACACCAGGGCGGTTAGAAGAGTACAGCAGGGCGCGGTGCACATCAGAGAAGCTTTGAAAATGAGTTTTGTGACTGGCCAGGCTACGGTGTGAAACTTCTGTTTGTTTCTCCTTGATGAACCCTCCCTCCCCCGGTTCACTCTACTTCCCTGTAAACTAACCACCCTCCTCTCCCCCCTTCAAGCACCGCTTGCAGAGGCAATAAAGTCATGGTTACTTCACATTCATGCATTCTTTATTAATTCATCACAAAACTAGGGGGTGGGGTAGCCAAGGTAGCCCGGGAGGGGTGGGGGAGGAGGGAAGGAAAAGGACACACTGCAGTTTAAAACTTTAAAACTTTAACACTTTTTGAAGGCCAGCCTTCTGATGCTCGAGCAATCATCTGGGGTGGAGTGACTGGTGGCCGGACGCCCCCCCACTGCGTTCTTGGGCGTCTGGGTGAGGAGGCTATGGAACTTGGGGAGGAGGGCTGTGGATTTCACAGGGGCTGTAGTGGTGGTCTCTGCTCCTGCTGCCTTTCCTGCAGCTCAGCCATACGCTGGAGCATATCAGTTTGATGCTCCAGCAGCCGGAGCATCGACTCTTGCCTTCTGTCAGCAAGCTGATGCCACCTATCCTCTTCAGTCCGCCACTTGCTCTCTTCAGCCCGCGATTCAGCCCGCCACCTCTCCTCTTGTTCATATTGTGCTTTTTTGCACTCTGACATTGACTGCCTCCACGCATTCTGCTGTGCTCTGTCAGCGTGGGAAGACATCTGGAGCTCCGAAAACATATCATCCCGAGTCCGCCATTTTCTCCTTCTAATCTTCACTAGCCTCTGTGAAGGAGAACCATTTGCAGCTGGTGGAGGAGAAGGGAGAGGTGGTTAAAAAAGACACATTTTAGAGAACAATGGGTACACTCTTTCACGTTAAATTTTGCTGTTCACATTACACAGCACATGTGCTTTCATTACAAGGTCGCATTTTTCCTCTTATATTGAGGGCCTGCCGGTTTGGTGTGAGAGATCACTCACACAGTGCCAGGCAACAGATTTCGGCTTGCAGGCAGCCATGATAAGCCACAGTCTTTTGGCTTTTTTAACCTTCTTAACATGTGGGAATGGTTTCAAACAGTAGCGCCCTCATTTCCCATACCAAGGACCCATTGGGTTGGCCATTTAAAATGGGTTTGGAATGTAAAAGGAGGGGCTGCGGTTTCTGGGTTAATTTGCACCACAAACCCAACTACCCCTCCGACACACACCCAATTCTCTGGGATGATCACTTCACCCCTCCCCCCTACCACGTGGCTAACAGCGGGGAACATTTCTGTTCAGCCGAGCAGGAACGGGCACCTCTGAATGTCCCCTTAATAAAATCACCCCATTTCAACCAGGTGACCGTGAATTATATCACTCTCCTGAGGATAACAAAGAGAGATAAGGAATGGATGTTGTCTGCATGCCAGCAAACACCGGGACCATACGCTGCCATGCTTTGTTATGCAATGATTCCAGACTACGTGCTACTGGCCTGGTGTGGTAAAGTGTCCTACCATGGCGGACGGGATAAGGCAGCCCTCCCCAGAAACCTTTTGCAGAGGCTTTGGGAGTACATGAAGGAGAGCTTTCTGGAGATGTCCCTGGAGATGTTCCTCTCTATCCCCATACACGTTAACAGACTTTTCCAGTAGCTGTACTGGCCACGATTTCCAGGACAAATTAATCATTAATCATTAAACATGCTTGCTTTTAAACCATGTGTAATATTTACAAAGGTACACTCACCAGAGGTCTCTTGTGTGCCCTCAGGGTCTGGGAGCACGCCTTGGGTGAGTTCGGGGGTTACTGGTTCCAGGTCCAGGGTGATAAACATATCCTGGCTGTTGGGGAAACCAGTTTCTCCACTTCCTTGCTGTGAAACCCACTTCCCTGTTGCGTGATTCTCCATGGATGGAGTCAAAGCACATGGTTGGGGTAGTGGTGGCTGCACCCCCTAGCATCGCATGCAGCTCCACTTAGACGTGGCATGTTTGCAGCTCTGCCCCGGACCTTCCGTTTGCCTCTCTGGCTTTGTGGTACGCTTACCTTAGCTCCTTAATTTTCACGCGGCACTGCTGTGCATCCCTGTTATGGCCTCTGTCCTTCATGGCCTTTGAGACTTTTTCTAATATTTTGCCATTTCGTTTACTGCTACAGAGTTCAGCTAGCACTGATTCGTCTCCCCATATGGCGAACAGATCCCATACCTCCCATTCTGTCCATGCTGGAGCTCTTTTGTGATCCTGGGACTCCATCATGGTTACCTGTGCTGATGAGCTCTGCATGGTCACCTGTGCTCTCCACGCTGGGCAAACAGGAAATGAAATTCAAAAGTTCGCGGGGCTTTTCCTGTCTACCTGGTCAGTGCATCTGAGTTGAGAGTGCTGTCCAGAGCGGTCACAATGAAGCACTGTGGGATAGCTCCCGGAGGCCAATAACATCGAATTCCGTCTACACGACCCCAAATCCGACCCGCAAAGGCCGATTTTAGCGCTAATCCCCTCGGCGGAGGTGGAGTAAAGAAACCGGTTTAAAGGGCCCTTTAAGTAAAAAAAAAAGGGCTTCGTCGTGTGGACGTGTCCAGGCTTAATTCGATTTAACGCTGCTAAATTCGACCTAAACTTGTAATGTAGACCAGGCCTGACAGAGGACTCCAGTTCTGGAATCCAACTGCCAGAATGATGGGGCTCCTGATTGGTTTACAGCTTCTATTCAAACTCAGCACAGGACCAGGAAGTTGTTCATGCAACTGGGTTCTCTCTGCTTCAGACTGCTTCCCCGGCGATACCTGCTCCTGATAACCTGACCCTGCCTTTCTCCTAACACTCGACTCTTGGTTTGTCCTATCTCAGATGCTGACCTCCTGGCATCAGACCCAGTCTGACTCCCGACTCCTGTGCTGACCACTAGGTCAGACCACCCATGTCGCAGTCATGACACAACAAACCACAGCTGTGTGCATACACAATTCAAAGTGAAAGACGGAACAGGCTTTCCATGCATGCTATTGAGTACTTGCGCATTATTTTGTGCACATCAAAAACCTTCAGATTAAACCCCCTGTCTAGACATGCCCACAGTCACATCAGTTCTCTATTGAAGGTCAAGTTGTTATTTCTGTCACTGTAATGTCCACATATTTTGATATCAGGAATTCAACTACCTCTGTGTTTCACCTTTGACAGCCACCAAACTGAGATTACTCATGTCGGATATTTTTTTCCAAAGGTAGGTTGAGTTCAGGAGACAACACATTTTCAGGTGGTTATTTTTTCAATACAAATAATTTTTGCTTGTTTTGACAGCCATATTCTGCATTCTGAAAATCCAGAAACTTCAGTGATTTACTGCAGATCTCATTTTGCATGTTTGCTACACTATTCTTATTTTTCAAAGCATAATTTACATTTAAATGAGCAACATGTAAGTCTTTGAAATATTTCTGTTCTTACAGCTTCTTTCCTGCAGAGACCTTGCTCCAATGAAACAAATATTTCATTCAGTGAAACCTAGCACCTATTGAAAGAATTTACAAGTCATATAATACATATTGTTAGTTAATGGATATGTATCCTTGCATTAGCTTTCTCTTTTGCATCATGTTACAGACAATTAATTCCAGTATTCATCTGGCCTATTTAAGATGTACATGTGCTAATGAAGAGAAAGAATAATTATACCGATTAGTACTTTAAATTTTTAGAGTTCTGTATAAACATTAGCTGATTAATCCCCACAAGTGAGAGGTAAATTAATATTGTCATCCACATTATTTGCCATCCAGGGAAACTAAGGCAGAGAGGTTAAAGGCAATATGAAAAAATCGTGAACTGATGCCCTTTTTAGCTACCTTCTGATGTGTAATGAAGGTTTGTAATTTTTTTGTTTTTGTTTTTGTTTTTATTCTGTTTGTAGTTTAAGTTGAGGAATACCAGAAATCTCAATTCTTGACTTCCCTGTTTTTGTGAGAGGACAAGCCTAAGACATGAGGACCAGGAGCTTCCTCAGAACTTAATTGAAGGGTATGAGAATNGGAGGCACGGGGGCTGCCCGAAGCCGGTAGCGCTCGGGCAGCCCGGCTCTTAAACAGAGCCGAAGAGGCGGGGAGGAGCAGAGCCGCCATTTTCCCGGACATGTTCGGCTTTTTGGCAATTCCCCCGGACGGGGGTTTGACTGCCGAAAAGACGGACATGTCCGGGAAAAAGAGGATGTATGGTAACCCTAACAATCTCCTCAAAGCAAACAGCCATTATTCTGTAAACCCCCTAAATGTTTGAGGGGCGTTTTACCTTCCTGTTTGTTTCCCAACAGCTCGCTTAATTTAACCCAGAATAGTTGTTACACAGTTGACTCCCAAACTGCTAAACAAGCCACTTTAGAAATCCAAAATAGGACCCCTCCAAACTAAGGTTCACCCCCTTGGTCAGAGTCTATCATATGTTGACCTCCCACCTCCACCAACCTTCCCTTCAATAACTCTATTACCACCGTATACACTTAAACAGAAAGGATTTATTAACCAAACAACTCAGACAACTTAAAGCGCGGACCCCGCAAACCAAATATAATACTGAGTGGGCACAAATACACAAAAATTTCACTATTATACTGTCTCTGTGCAGGAACACAGATACCAGACTGAGGACCTCGACTCTCTGACCAAGAACCACTATCAGGAACCCAGGACCGCTCAGGAACTCGCTGTCATGGACACCATCAAGGACAGGATCAGGATCGATGGGAAGTTAGAAGACAAGACCTTCCGCAGCCTTTCTTGATCCAAAGCAATTTGGACACAGACTGACAGTTGGATGGACAGCCCCGAGCCACCGGAGCTGAGTCTTTATACAGTCTCACTCAGTTCCATGTCTTTTTCCTGCTCCTTCTAGTTGCTGGGCAGATTTCACCAGCAGTCTCTGGGCAGAGTTGCACAGCAGTTACCCAACAACAACCTGTAACATTCAAACATCAACAAGGCTGTAGCTCTCCAATCAGGGACCATACTGCCAAAAAGGGTGCCAAATTCAGATCTAAGGGACAACAAGGAGACAACCCAAAATGGAAGACAGAAAACCAACACGGAGGGTATGAATAACCAAAATGGCTATTCCCTGCTTACATAGTCAGGCAGTAAATATCCCACTACTTAACACAATTCAGTCATAGAGAAAACTTCCCAACAACCAGGTCAACATACAATATCCAAAAATGATTACAGAGCAGCTCCTCATCTGTCACACTGGTAATAAACACAACAAGATGTAAACAGTGTTGTAATTACAGCATCTAGTCCTGTAGATACTGTTGGGATCCACTAGGCATAGCTACCAGGTAACTCGGGAGAGTGGAAGGCCAAAAGTGCCGATGAAGCTCTTTTGCTCTGGGTCTGTGAACCACAGTGACTCTATCTTGGGAACTCTCACCTACTTCTATGCTAACTGCTTACATGCTCTGAAGTAGGCTGAAGCAGAAATGTATTGGTCAGCGTTTCTGGCAGATGGCTGTAGTTTCACTCATATTAGCAGAAATAATAGAGATAAGGAGGAGGGAACAGAGAGAAATAGTTAGTTTGCAGCCGCTTTCCCATATATCCCCAAGGTATTTAGTGCAAAGGGTCAAGGGATGTACCTTGTTCTCCCTTCAACATGATAAATGTATCCGCAACAGATGTCTCTTGTATCCCCTTCCCCAAAATAATGCATGTATTCCGTGTAACCTATTATCTATCGGTCAGCATAATGACGTAAAAAGGATGAGAACTGAGTTGTTTGTTACTGGTTATAAAAAGGGCCTATGTTGCCCATGTAAGGTGTGTCTCTTCTGGCATAAGTCGAGGAGCACCCTCTCAGCTGACTGACAAATAAAGGACCTGGTACCCGTCTTCTTGTCTCTCCGTGCCTCCTTGGTGTAATTAGGTAAGCTCCGGGGGGAAACGGGCCCTATTTGGCCAACAATACCAGTTGTGCACCAGGTGTACCTTGGCTTGCAGGCATGTGCTGAAGGCATTTCAGATGCCAGGCCCTCTAAGTCCTAGCCTTAATTGGGCACAGTAACAATTTCGATACCTGGCTAAATGAAGGGGTGTTTTACTAGGGCTGGCAGAAAGGGGAAGCTTGCACATACCATAGGTGCAGTGGCTTAAACAATTACAATTTAAGGTGAGACAATAATGGCTCCTGTTTGGCCCTAGGGGAGGGAAGAGAGTAGTCCAGTAGGTTAGGGCTTCTCAGGCCCAGTGCCCGGGGGGCTCTCTCAGTCCAGTTTCTGCTAGAGATAGATAGGAGCTTGCAGGTGTCCAAGCCAAGCTCAGTTAGTAGCGCCTTTGGGAACATTGGCTCCCTGCCAAATCTGCTGCTTCCCCACAAGTTCTGCACAGATGGTGGGTAGCCTTTTAGGAGGACAATCCTTCTTATGGCATATTTGTCCTCTGTCCTCCTTGAGTATTGAGGAGGATGCTTGAGTGTCTGCCTTTTGACACTTTTTAAACAAACATTTTTAAAATTACAAAACCAAAGCTGAAACACATATGCAACCCCGCTCCTGAAGGTGCCCAAAGCCTCTTCTCTAATTGTGGGTAGGGCCCTGGGATCTTCTATAAAGAGCGCCTGGTGCCTCCTCTCTGCTCCAGTGAGGGAACAGACTTTTTTCCAGCTCAGGATTATCTGGTTAGGCCTTTTCTCTCTTCCCAGGTCAGGGTCAAGCTGGCTGTAGGCTTCTCTCACTCCCCCTCCTCTCCTGCGCTGGGTAGAGCAGTCCAAGTCAGACATTGACTCCTCTCCCATCACACCATTCAGCTTCAGGAGCCTCCCTCATTGGCCCCAAGTTGCCAGGGCTTCCAGCTCCCTTGTATCCCTGCCCTTATCTTCAGCCCAGCTGGGTCTGTGTCTATTGAGGTTTGGTGGCCATCATACCTGAGCTCCCTGGGTAGTGCAGGTGTAGGAGCCACCATACAGGAACTCTCTGGGATGGCACTAGGAGCTGGAAACTCCAGCAGGGTTACACATAAAATCTTGGTGGCCGCTACCAGTTTGATACTGGGTTGGTGCACTATATTTTGTACTTCAGGATATGGTACCACTACTCACAATCCCTGCCCATTTGACGTAGTTCCTTCTGGTATTTCTCATGCATCTTGCTCTTGCAACAGGTAACAGGAAGGATTGCTAAATGTATCATCATGAGAATCATCATGCCAAAAAGAAAAAGTATTTTCTCAATCACCTGGGAAGAAGAAATAAAAATCATTAAAAAGAAGTGGGAAAGGAGATAACTGTACACTTTGCACCTACTGTGAGTGTGACTGATGTTTCAATTCATGGTAAAGGTAATATATCACATTGAAACTGCCAAACATAAATCAAACACGATAGAGATTACAAAAAGTTCAAGGATTCAAAGTATTTTTCAAAAGTTCATGTACTGCCCTTGATGACAGAGCTATGGCAGCAGAACTCACTGGAACATTTCATGCTGATAAGCACAACCACACTTATTGAAATGTGGATTGAACAGCAAAAGCGAATAGAAGTATTTTCAGTGATTCCAAAATGGCTAAAAATGTATCCTGTGGAAAAAGTAAATCAAAAGCACTTTGTGAAAAATGTGCTAGTCCCATATTCTGTTTCTAAGCATACAGATTATCGTAAACAGAATGACATTTATAAGTCGATAGCTACTGATGATTCCGATAAAGGTTCCATGAAATGCTTTCCACTTGTTTTCAGGTATTATCATTATGTTCCAGGCATTCAATATTGTTTATTAGATTTTGATGAAGATTGTCATGAAAAAGTCTCAAGTAATCAATACCAACATAGTCAACAGGATTGAATTTTGTCAGCGTACACAGAAGACAATGTGAGTGTTAATTATTTTAAATTTAACGGTGATTTCCAAAATCTGAGAGAAACCATGACCTTCTTGCTGCCAATTATTTAGCTCATGTCATATATGACCATTGGTGCTGGAACTATTTTTTATAGTGGGGGTGCTGAAAACAGAAACCATGTATTTGGGTTGATATTACTACTTCAAGCTAGGGGTGCAGCTGCCAAGGACCCCCAATTCCAGCACCTATGTACACAATAGCACAAGATTTGCAGTGACTAAACTAAAAGTTGATGTAGAAAACCTAGTTTTAAAAGTCTACATCCATTTTAGCATTCATTCACTGAGAGTTCAACTGCTTAGAGTTTGATAGGATATAATATTGCAAAATTCTACATCATGTAGTCACATGTTGGCTGTCACTTGTACCTGATGTTGACCAACTGGTAATGTGTTGAAAAGGCCTTAGTTTTGGAGAAGGAAACAAGAATGAAATTGCTGAATTGTATTATTTCTACTTGAGCCATGCTGTGAAAATATTCACGGACAGTACTGAAGCTCTGAAGTCAAACTTGTTCTCAGTAAGTTCATTGTTCAAATTGATGTCCAACCTAGACAAGAAACTAGAATACAGAATAAATGACAAATTTTATGGTTACATTGTGAACTCCAAAATGAAGAATCTCAGTGAAAGTGAACAAAGAGAGCGTGCAACAGGTTTTCTGCTTTATCAGTGAGCTCAAAAGTATTTACAAAACGGATATAACCTAACTGAAAATAATATGCCCAAGAAACTGTCTGTCTTATCATTGGAAAAAGTGTTCTTCTGAAGAATTTACAATGCTGTTGAACCGTGCAAACTTGATAAAATTATTGACATGTACCGTTATAGGAATAATTTTGTACAATCACAAGAAGTCATTTTGTCTTCTGAATTCCAAAACTGTACACGCGTTGGAGATACACCAAAATTTTCAAGCTAACAAGTGGAAGCAGAAACTTCAAGAATTTGAGAGAAACAGATTCTTACATACTTTCCATTTCATGTAGCAACGCATACACGGAAAGAGTATTTCCATTAGTGTACGTCATGTGATTAGATGAAAAACCAGCTGGAAATGGACACAATGAAAGCAGAACTACAAATTGACTGGCATTTTGAAGATACTGAGTGCAAGGACATGCTTCCAGAATTCCTCAACAAGAAGCTGTTAGAAGCTGCCAGGCACAATAAAATAAAATAAAAGTAGACTATAAGTTAAGGTTCGCACAGGCTTTCTATAAAATATGTTTTTAATTAATTGAGTTTTTTCCTCATTTTTAGAAGTAGTTAAAAAAAGATTTGTCCTCCTTTTTCAGTCACCTGTGATGGCCACCCTAAGACTTCAACCCAGCAGCAACATGTGACAGTCATACCCTGTTCACATATGGTTCCCTGGCTCCAGCTGGTTCTGCACATAGTTCCCTGGCAGTTTCCTCTTCATTCAGGGTCCTATCTGCTCCTAGCTTGCCATGTGACCACCCTTTCCTCAAGTACCAGGTCACTTTCCTGGGTCAGGATCTTTCATGGGGTTTCTGACCCCTTTCCCTACTGGCCAGGGGAAGGGACCGTGCCTGCTGTGTGTGCACTCGAGTGAGTCCTAGGTCAGTGGGGAGGGGACTGATGGGAATGGGAGAGGCCTGCTTAGCAGATTCACCACATTATGAATAAAAAAATCATTTCCTCTCTCAGTTAATGAGGTGTCACTTCCTCAGATGTCATAAACAATCTTGGTGGCTCTCTATTCATCCATACAGCCTTCCTGGATAGAAAAGAGCTCAATTTCTAATATTCCCTCCATCGTGCCCCCCCCCACACTTTATTTTTGAACAAGCTTTTAGGCCTTCTTTGTGCATTATAAAAAAGCATCAAAGGGCACAACTCCATTTTTTCCCCTTTCTAGATGACCATTAAGGGCTCTATCTCCCTACCATTGACATCAATGGGCAAAACTCTCAGTGTAGAGAGCAGAATCAGCCCTAAGTGCTCTGACTAAACTCATACAGTGAGTCAGTGGTAGAGTCAAGATTAGAGTTCCAGGGGTCCATTTGCTCCTTGGCTAAAATAAATGTAATGTACTGTAGTAGGTTGTGTCACACTCTAATATAATAATCATTTAGGTAAGAGCTTTCTTCATTCTTTCCTGGAGTCATTACAGAAGAAATGATTCACCTGGTACCATATATTTCTAAAATGAAAGAAAAGTGTCCGAGTTCTTATCAAGTTCTTCAGTTATCTCATTTGTACTCATCACAGCTGACTCTCCTCTAGCAAACTGAACTAAAACATAAAATGGTGCTGTCAGCTGGTAAAGACTGAAGCCTGGCCTACACTACTGCTTAAGTTACGTCACTCAAGGGTGTGACAAAAATCACCCCCCTTAGCGACATAGATTGCACCGACCTAACATGGTGTCTACACCGTGCTATGTCAGTGGGAGACGCCCTCCGTCAACTTAGATTCCGCCTCTTGGGGAGGTGGAGTACTGTAGTCAATGGGAGAGTGCTCTGCCATCAACTTATCACATCTTCACCAGACCCGCTAAATTGACTCCACTGCATCGATCACACTAGCACCAATTTAGCATGTCAGTGTAGACAAACCCTTAGAGAGTCACTTTCTTCTAGTACTGAACAAGGAATTTTATTATAGTAAGAAGCAGGAGGTTTCCTAAAGCTATTAGAACTATCTGCTTTGGTGCAGAGCTTCTGCCTAAAACCTTCCCCAACTGCTTTCCTACTCCAGTTTTTAAAAGTCAGTTCACATACACTCTCCTCTCCCCTCCCCTCCCCTCCCAGTCCCACCCAATTTTGTCTGTATCAAAAATCTTCAAAAAGAATTAATCACTGGGAGCTGTGGGAGCCCAACACCTCTGAAAATCAGGCCAATCTGAGGCCTAAATATGAATTTAGGTGCCTAACTCTGCTTGAAAATGTTGTGTAATGTTTGGAATATGTGTCGAGAGTCTCAGCTTTAAGATGCTATATAAGTGCAGTTAACGTGAGTATTCCTTTGCTATTAGTATCACAGTTCCTAGTAGGTACCTCATCCATTTGCTAAAGCTGGTATGGTACAGTGAATCTACTGAAGTCATATTTCAGAGAGTTCCACTGCTGGCAGGAGCAGTGTCACACGGTGCTCTACTCACCACTGGAGCACCTCCTTGTGGCCACATCTGGAGATTAGCTTTGCCAATCTGACACCTTTTCCTGCGGGTGTTCATTCTGCCTCTCTCAGGCCTCCTCCCTACAGCCCCTTTCTGCCCTCAACTACCTGGCTTTATACAAGCCCCACCTGTTCCTGTCCAACTGAACGTCATCCTTTAATTAGTCCTCACTGTTCCCGGCTCCTCCTCCAGATGCAACCTAGGAAGTTAATTGGCTCATGTAGCTACCTTAACCCCTTCGGGGGCTGGTGTGGGGTGAACACCCTATCACAAGCAAAAAATCAACTGAAGCCCATTCAGTGTGGTTAAGGGTTAATCAAGGCTGCCTTTCAATTTCTTGTTCTATGGAAACGTTAACAAGAAAAATTGACCTATTTTTCTCAGCAAATGATAAACACGGTCTGTTTTATTGTTCTTGCCCTCCAAAACCTTAGGATTTCTTTAGAGAAAATGTCAAAATTCATTTAATAATCCATGCAACAATTAAAATACCCAATTTTTTATTGCATACTTATCCTTGAGAAACAATTATTCCGTAAATGAATGTTAAAATCTATGGGCCTTGATGGACACATTTGTTCTTTTGACACAGAGCCATTATGTTATAAAAATCAATTTTTAAACTACAAACCTAGTGCTGGCCACCTACAGATGTGGAAATTTTTCTTACTGTACTGCTACAGCTGCAGGATGTATTTGGAAGTTTTCTAATATTGGAGGAACATAACTGACTATTATTAAGGAAAAAGTGGAAGAAACACCAGTCTCAGGGGAGTCGGGATAGAAGGACTTGTCTTGACTTCAGTGGGGTTGCAGACAGTAAGTAAAGACTGATTTTGGCCCATGACCTCTTGGACCAAAGGACAGTGTTGTCCTGAAGTCTTAAGGCCTTGTCTACTCCAGGATTTTAGCCACTGGTATACCTGTACCAGTGTAAGCTCCTAGTGTAAACACAATTTATATCTGTGCAATGTAATTTGCATCAGTGCAAGTTAGAATAAGCCGCAGCAGTAGAAATCATGCTGCAACAGTGTACATTGTCTGCACTAGGGGTTTGCCTGGGTGCAGCTGCACCAGTGGCCAAAATCTTAGTATAGACAAGCTGATTTGGGGGAAAATAGTACTCACAGGTGACATGGGCGACACTCAGACAGAGGCTGGGTGAGGCAGTGACACTAATGCAGAAACTAAAGTAATTCTGAAGAGGAATAGGGGTGCTAGGGAGAATAAGATGCAAAAACCACTGGTATTTTGGTAACAGCAGATACTGGTAAGACCAGATACCCTTTGGCAGGAACAGTCTGAAACGGTTTGGATAGATCATGACATTTTAGAAATGCTGTGTGAGTGGAAACAAACAGAAACAAGGGGCATGAACACAGCCACAGGGAATTTTCAAATCTGTAACAAAGTTTGTGGAAAAATGTGTGCTGCATTGGCCCAGGTTTTCTCCCAACAAGCCAGACGGGATTGTAGCATTAATCATTCAGTGGATTTTGTTATTGTTTTTGAAATACTATTTTATTGGCATAAACTAGTCCACAAAACATACACATTCAAGATGCACGGTCATAAAAGAATGATAAAATCCTGTGAAGAGTGAGAGAAATGAAAAAATGCACAATGAAAACGATAGTTTCCCCTAGGCCTGGAAACCATTCCTGAACTCCTATCTGAGAACTCTTGCAAAAGGATGGATTCAGGGATGAGTAAACTAGCCTAGGAATTATTCCAAAACACCATAGAGCTCATTGCACGTTTACAGAAGTTTAGAAGAAAGTTCCAGATTCCCCTGAGAAGTAGAAATTTGGCATGGAGTTTTGTTAAAATCAGCTTCTCATAGCTGCTGGGACGCTCAGGGTACCTAGAGTAAGGCAGGGCTGGGGAAAGGCCAGAGGAGCAGGGGAGCTCCAGGCTGGCAACTCCCAGGGCTGCAGGGCCTTGTCCAAGGCCCCATAGAGGTACAGGGTTGCAGAGAAAGGCAGCAGGTCTGAAACCCCCTTGCCTGTGATAAGTGGCTTATACTGCAGTCTCCCCAGGGAGCGGGGGCTAGTTGGTGACTGGCTGTCGCCTATGACTGAGGCGAGGTGGGGTTAGGGGTTGGGGGTTTCCTGGGGAGGGGAGACCCTAACAGTGAGGGGTTACTGCTAGGGGCAGCACCCCAGATAACGGGACACCGGAGTCCAGGGAGGGACACGGGGGCCAAGTGGCAGTGGGACACCAGCCTGCAGAGGGCGCTCCGGAGACTGGAGACCTAATTCCCGGAAAAGACCAGCAGGAGGTGCTGCAGGGGTGAGTCTCACATGCCTACAGGGTCTAACCCATCCCTGGACCCTGCAAGTTGCCTTTTATCTTTTCGAGGATGGCCTACAATATCTGTTTTCTCATTTGATGGAGTTTTTGTTCACTTCTATTAAGTGCTTCCTACTGTGTCCTCCAGGCAGAAAACAGAGTAATCACTTAAATTATGACAGGTTTCAGAGTGGTAACTGTGTTAGTCTGTATCAGCAAAAAGAATGAGGAGTACTTGTGGCACCTCAGAGACTAACAAATTTATTTGAGCATAAGATTTTGTGGGCTAAAACCCACTTCATCGGATGCATGCAGTGGAAAATACAGTAGGAAGATACACAGAGGACATGGAAAAAATGGGTGTTGCTATACTAACTATAATGAGAGTAATCAGTTAAGGTGGGCTATTATTAGCAGGAGAAAAAAAACTTTTATAGTGATAATCAGGTTGGCCCATTTCCAACAGTTGACAAGAAGGTGTGAGTAACAGTAGGGGGAAAAATTAGCATGGGGAAATAGGTTTTACTTTGTGTAATGATCCATCCACTCCCAGTCTTTATTCAAGCCTAATTTAATGGTGTCCAGTTTGCAAATTAATTCCAATTCTGCACTTTCTCGTTAGAGTCTGTTTCTGAAGTTTTTTTGTTGGAGTATTGCGACTTTGAGGTCTGTAATCGAGTGACCAGGGAGGTTGAAGTGTTCTCCGACTGGTTTTTGAATGTTATAATTCTTGACGACTGATTTGTGTCCATTTATTCTTTTGCGTAGAGACTGTCCGGTTTGGCCAATGTACATGGAAGAGGGGCATTGCTGGCACATGATAGCATACATCACATTGGTAGATGTGCAGGTGAATGAGCCCCTGATAGTGTGGCTGATGTGATTAGGTCCTATGATGGTGTCCCCTGAATAGATATGTGGACAGAGTTGGCAACGGGCTTTGTTGCAGGGATAGGTTCCTGGGTTAGTGTTTTTGTGTGGTGTGTGGTTGCTGGTGAGTAACAGAACGCCACTAGCTGTCACCTTCAGCCCCCAACTAAAGCCTCTCCAGCGCATCATCAAGGATCTACAACCTATCCTGAAGGACGATCCCTCACTCTCACAGATCTTGGGAGAAAGGCCAGTCCTCACTTATAGACAGCCCCCCAACCTCAAGCAAATACTAACCAGCAACCACACACAAGCACCATCATAGGACCTGGAGTCACTCCCGCAGTCTGTTGTTTAAAACTAGGACAATCTCTCCCACCCCCAGTGACAGGGGTTTCCTCCCTTTTAAAGGCCTTCTCCGTATCATGCATGATTGACAGAGTCAGAGGGGTGGGGTTAACTCTTCCTCTGGCCCCTTCCTCATCTGTGTGGGGCCTATACATCCCATCACAGGGTTCATTTTCACAGCTGTCTGAGTAGGGTGACCAGATGTCCTGATTTTATAGGAACCATCCCGCTATTTGGGGCTTTTTCTTATATAGATGGCTATTACCCCCCACCCTCTGTCCTGATTTTTCACACTTGCTGTCTGGTCACCCTATGTCTGAGTGTCCTGGGTCTGACAGGCCAAATGCTACTAGAGGGGCCTTTTCTCCCCTATAGGGTGACCAGATGTCCCGATTTTTATAGGGACAGTCCCGATATTTGGGGCTGTGTCTTATATAGGTGCCAATTACCCCCCACCCATCTCGATTTTTTCACCCTTGCTATCTGGTCACCCTACTCCCCTATCCCAGTTGCTGTTGAAAGATGTGTGTAAGAGGAAGCTTCTTCTTCTCTCTCTTCTTGCTTTGTCTGCAGCAGATAAGGCTCCCATATTGAAAATCTATCCAGTGCTGGCTACTTGACTTAGCTTGGATAGGAGGCCCTGGGGAGTGCTCCTGTGATCGGCACGCTGCCTCTATGTACAGAAAGTAAAGAAGATAAAGAGAATGGATATTATTGATTAATTTATTTAGGGTATTGCAGTAGAACTGCATTTTTAGAAAGGGTTTAAATGAGAAGAGTGGCTTGATAGATCAGAATAGAAAAGTCATTTCGTCCATCTATCTATCCATCCATCCACACGCAAAATTTAACTGAATCACCAAGATGTCTACACACCTACTCCTCATGATCTTATTGTTGTAGCCCTAAGCTTTCCTCTACCTATTCTCTCCCTACTGTTAGTCACCCACACTTATTCTGTCATTCCTAAGTTTACACTGTTAACACATTTCTTTCTATGTTTTCTGTGAAGTGCTGTGCATGATTATTATTCATGCGGGCCTGGCAGCACACACCGTGCAGAGCAGCCTGGCTGCGCCTTCGCCTAGGGGCCGGACATGCCAGCCACTTCCAGGAGCAGTGCCCGCACCCCAGAGCCCTCACCCCCAGCTGGCGCCCTCACCTGCTCCTGCATCACAACCGCCTGCCACAGCCCGGAGCCCCCTCCTGCACCATGAACCCCTCATTTCTGGCCCCACCCCAGAGCCCACACACCCAGCTGGAGCCCTCACCTCCTCCTGCACCCCCAACTCCCTGCCCCAGACCAGTGAAAGTAGTGAGAGAGGGGAGAGCGAGCGACGGAGGGAGGGGGCTAGAGTGAGTGGGGGCAGGGCCTCAGAAAAAGCGTGGGGAGGGGGAGGGCAGGGTGTTTGGTTCTGTGCAAATAGAAAGTTGGCACCCTACTGCTTGTGGAAGTGAGGCTGCTCTTAATAAAGGTTATTTGCAGTCTTGTAGCCATGTTGGTCCCAGGATATGCAAGACACAAGGTGGGTGAGGTAATATCTTTTAGTGGTCCAACTTCAGAAGCTGGTCCAAAAAAGATATTACCTTGCCTACCTTGGATTGGGTGGATTGGGGGAGTGACGGGGAGCAAGAGGCAGCTTTAGAGGTTTCAGGGGAATAGCATGCAGGAGTTGTGGGGGCAGGAGGAAGGCTGAGGGGTGCAGAGGACAATGATAGGAATGGGAGATGGAGAGGATAGATTGGCAGCTCCCCCAGCCTGGGGACAGTGGGGGGCAAGGGGAGCCCCTTTGAGCAGCAAGGGGAAGGTAGTGTTGCCAGCTTCCACAAACTGATTGCGAGTCATGGGATTTTGGCTCCTGCAGGGGGAGCTCAGACTCATAGACTTTAAAGTCAGAAGGGACCATTGTGATCATCTAATCCAGGGGTGGACAAACTTTTTGGCCTGAGGGCCACATCTGGGTGGGGAAATTGCATGCAGGGCCATGAATGTAGGATTACGGTTGGAGTGTAGGAGGGGGTGCGGATTGTGGCAGGAGGCTCAGGGCAGGGGATTGGGGTGTAGGAGAGGTGTATTATAGGCATATAATAAACATTCCACCGTCTCCACTATAAATTAGATCAATATATTCACACCGAAAATTCTAATAACTCAATATATAATAACTTCCTCTCATTGACCCAGTCATCTACGCGGTTCATAACAAATTGTTACATCTCAGTAATCATAATGCTACACTCCCCTTCTCTAGAGCCACATAAGAGACCAGAAAACCTCTCATGGATGGAGACAATTATACCAATTATGCCATTCTAACCCAGAGATACTCTTATTTTCAAAGTGTAATGAATGAAGTGTCTACACAAGTACTCAGCCCATTAAAGTTATGTCTCTCCTAGCCCATCTGAGGGCTCTTAGGTTCTGGTTTCCTCATTTGCAGAGGCTGATCAATTGGAATGTCAATGCCATTAAACACTATGCCGCTCTTAGGCAGATCCACACATTTGCTAGGTGACACTCACTTTCATCTAGATACTCACATAAATGGTTTAAAATTAGACAAAATAAGTCAAGAACAGTAAATGAAAGACAAAGCAAGGCCTCTTACTTGAGCTCTGAAAATCCACTGCTTTGTCCCTATAATAATTAAGAGCCACAGAGTGACTTTCAAGCTGGATAGAGCTTTCAAGTGTATCAGGGATAGAAATTAGTTTACCTCACTCTTCCTTACCTTGTCCTACAAGATTCCTTGCAACGCTGGCTAAATGATTAAAGAGAAATGGGTATGGTCCCTCCACCCCTCTTCTTGAGTCTGCCGTGTGAATTCACAGAGCTGAATTTGCCCAGACCACAAATGGTGGAATGCTGAGAAGGAGAAAGCTCCCATTTCAACACCATAACCTGCAAGCAGAATAAAGATGATACTATTCACAAAATCAATTGTGTATGGATAATTATTCTTTATTTCACATATCCTCCCAGCATACAGGGATGATCCTCTTCCCATTGAGGTCAAAATCTGAGGAAATTATCTATATGATTTGTCTCTAAAATGCCCAGATCTCTTTAAAGTGCCAAGCCTTTTTGTGTTCATTCTTTTAATCTCTTTACCCCACCCCCACTTTCACTGAAACTCCTTCAACAAACCATGCAAGTCACTCATCCTGTTTCCTTAGAGACTATCCATCCAATATCAGCAAAAATGTAAGTGTTATACCTGGATGATGCAGAGTGTGCAAAGGTCAATTAGACGTAGTTTAATACAAGGATCATGCCTAGTTTCATGTATTAGTTTCATGCTTTATTATGCCTGCATCCTGGCAACATGCACATAATCTTATTACATTTGCCAGTATGGGATGCATCAGTAGAATGGCTGATGGACTTTTTTTTTTTTTTCAATTCATTCGATGAAAAGAAACAAAAGCCAATGCAAACAAACAAAACCTTCACTCTTAACATACTGTGAGGATAAATAATAGCATGTATGTAAGCCAGAGAAGTAAGAAAGTGAAAGGGAGAGTAGTCAGCATTTTCCAGGTAGCAGACAGAGAATAGAGAAATGTCCCTTGGATTTAACTAAGAAGAAATAATAGTGACTTTAATAATTTTCAGGGTATTTCTTGCTTTCTGATGTAAAATACTTGGTATCAACAATGGATCTTTGGAAGGACAGACATTTGCACACTGTTCTTTTTAACACTAGTTTCCACTCTGATAGCCCCTGGTTTGTATGGATCTTAAATTAGTGTGCACCTTTTCTTCTTTACCCCTGGGGTTTTGTGGGGGGAGGGGAGGTTACTCCATTTTTTCTGTAACTGCTCTTTCCTTTGTGTGTCTGATCTGCACCAGTTCTTCAACACTCATTTCTCACCAGCCCATCTCTACCAATAGCCAGCATTTTCTATTAAGACTTTGCTCACTCTGTCTCTGCCTGTCTGTGAGGGATTTTTTTTATGAATTGCTACAAAAGAAAGACAGTTTCTGAGAGCAACACTTCAATTCAGTCAGTCATTTTATATAACTCTTACTTTGTGGGTATTGAAATTGGATTGAAGAAGTTTGAGTGCACTCTTGCATTTTCCTTTGCAATTGATTTTTGGAGCTTGACATATGTATTTTCATAAGTACTTGGAGTTTTGGAGAAAATGTGGAAGGTGAGGAGAATGGAAAAAACTATTAGAAAGACCTGGCTGTGTGAGACCAGAGCTCTGTCACTGGTCTTTTTCCTCTATACCAGATTCTGCCACTTGTATTCACACTAAACAATGCCTTAAGTCCTACCGAATGTTAGGACGGCAGAATTGGGCCCAGAGGTGTGTGATTTTTTGTTTTGTTTTGTTTTTTTTGGCCTTTCCAGTTAAGTGAGTTTCCATAGCAGACAAGACATTAAAAATTCTCCTGAAATCAGAGTAAGGAACATAGAACATATTTTACATTCTCTCATTTGTCAAGCTGTACAGATAAAAAATTAAAAATGAAAAACAACTACTGGTTTGCAAGGTTATCATAAATCTTGCTGTAGTTTAAGATCAGAGAAGTGAAGAAGTAATGTTTATCCTTGACATTTTCACGCACAGTTCTAGAAACTCTTTATTCAATAGGTAAAAGGAATGGGCAAGTAGTTAGGTTTGTCCCAGCAAAGATCTTCTGTTCACAGGGAGACATTCAATCAAACAGAGCTTCACCTCTATTACCCCTAGACTGCAGAAGAATAATTCAATAATGTTTGTAGCATAAAACTAGACAGAAGCCTATACTCTTGAATTTAGATGAAAAATATTGTATCTAGAAGGGTTTGACATCTGAGTTGTTTAAAAATACCGTTACCCCTTTTAACCAAAGTGGCTAGCCAAAGTTTGAGTTATTTCCATTAGGGGGAGAAATTGAGGATAGAACCTGGAATCTTTGATTCAATCCAGTTAATTTGCAAAGAGTGTACCAAGTCCTGGTCCCTTGAACACTGCAGGAATCAAACAGCAGGAGACTGTTTCTTTGCCCACAGCTCTAAGCTTCTTTAAATCAGCACTTGACCCAGAAAGTTCTCTCTCCAATCTTTTCTCATGGCCATGCTCCCAGTTCCTGTTTACGCAGTGTCAAGAGGTTCAGGTTTATTTTTAATTTCTCTCTCCCCCCCACACACACACACTTCCATCAAACAATATGCAGCACAAACCTTCACCCAAAGAGTTCTAATTCCTGAGTGGACTCACACGTCTTTCTTTTGGGAGGAGACGTACCCGTGTTTTAGTTTGAGACCCCTTTTGTTTCTGATGTTTTTCCTGAAGGAAGGGCAGCTGCCATATTCAACAGTTTCTACAGTAAGGTTTTACCCAGCCTATGATAACACTTACCCAACTTGTCTCCTGACTGTATGTGCTACTGTAGACAGGGCCGGCTCCAGGCACCAACCAAGCAAGTTCATGCTTAGGGCGGCAGATTCTATGGGGCAGCATTCCGCCCAATCCTAGGGCGGCATGGCTGCTTTTTGTATGTGTTTGCCAATCTGGCTGCCCTGTAGGGGGCGGCGGTGTGGAGGAGGGGAGCACCCTGCTAGGAGTGGGCGGCGCACTCCGGCTGCCCCAGCCCCAGTCTGTAGCAAGCCTGGCAGGGCAACCCACATCCTTCCCTCCCCACCAACCGGGGCACGTCTGCAGCACAGGGAGTCCCCCTGCACCCTGGCTCCGGCCGCCCCGCAGTTTTTTTTTTTTTTTTTCCTGCTTTGCCGCTCTGGCCGCGCCACAGGTTTTTTGTTTGTTTGTTTGTTTTTGCTTTGCCGTTCTGGCCACCCTGATTTTTTATTTTATTTTATTTTATTTTTATTTTTTTCCTTGGGGAGGGGCAAAAAAGCCAGAGCCAGCCCTGACTGTAGAAAAGCAGTAGGCTTGAGAAGACTATTACATATTGTTTAAGAGAATAGACTTGATTCATGGCAATATCACAAGGTCCACTGTTCTTGTGAGATCTTTCCTGTCTTAGGCCATATCCCAACCAGATGTGGAAAATTAATTCATTCATGCTCATAAAGTGTTTGGAGATCCTCAGATGGACGTCACTGTACAAGTTCACACTCTTACATGAGGAGCTGCTTAGTCACACTCCTTTTCAGGCAAACTCCTATCAACAGGAGTAAGGGCGTCAGGATTTGGGCCATTATTTTTAATGATAAAGGTTATCGATTATTAATTAGTGATGGGCTTGTACTAAAAACCTAGTTCTGAATATCCCAGGTTTTTAGGTTAAGGGGACTGGGACTGGAATCCAAATTCAAATCCAAATGTCACTGCTATCACCTAGCCATATAAGGTGCTGAACCAACCCAACCCTCAACCCCCACCCAAATCTGAGTTTATCATCTGGATCCAAGTTTTGCAACTCAGGCTCAACTGTACTATTATCTGACAGGGTTGTTGTAGCTGTCTGAAGCATTCCCAGAATCCATTAAAGGCTGAGAGATACATTGGGTTGAAGGCTGTCTAAGGTAAAGTGTTCAGAGTGGATAAAAGGTTAGCGTTATCCATATATGTTCAATAATAAAGACCAAATGTTCTCCTGACCTTATAGTCCAAGAAGCCTTTTGTGTGCTTCCCTTTTGACATGCTGCTCTACCATTCAAGCAATTGTTTCTGACTTCTAGCATGCAAGGAGCACATCCTTGGCCATTAGGCTGTGCCCCATTATACCTGGTTTATTTGGGCATACAATTATAATCATTAAGATAAAGACATCTGGTTTCAGTTCAACAGCCGTTTTAAACACCCTGTCAATTGTGATGCCTCTTTTCTGACCTGACAGATGAGCATTCCCTAAACACAACCTTGGGGGTTTCCTGATGAAATTGACAACATCAGCACATACTAGCATCTGTCAGCTCCACTATATACATCCTAGAATGGATCCCGTGAAGCAGAATGATTTTTTTGGTGCAGTGAGTGTGCCTCTCTGCACACACATAGAGATGCTTTTTTAAAACATTCATCCCTATTCTTCTTCATAGCCCTGATATCCAGTTTAATCTTGACATCTCTACCCCACATAGCTTCTTAGACTTAAGAATTAATCTTACTGTCCTAGCTCAGAAGAACAGGGGGGGGGGAGGGATAACTCAGTGGTTTTAGCATTGGCCTGCTAAACCCAGGGTTGTGAGTTCAATCCTTGAGGGGCCACTTAGGGATCTGGGGCAAAATCAGTACTTGGTCCTGCTAGTGAAGGCAGGAGGCTGGACTTGATGACCTTTCAAGGTCCCTTCCAGTTCTAGGAGATAGGATATCTCCATTAATTAAATACATCTTAGGTTCTTATCTACTGGAGTCCACCAAGAATCTGAGTAGGTGGTAACTCTCTCTGATTTGGTACTGAACTGATACACTGGCATAGATGTGAGGAGGTATGTGCAAGTGTAAGTTCTGTCTTTCTGTCAAGTATTAAATCAGCCAGAGCCAGCTTAGGGACAGGTGTGAGAACAGTGCAGTCACATATGGACCCTACCTGCTTGTAGAGACCCCTTGGTGACCAAAGTATCAGAGCTGGGAGCATCAGCAACAAAATACATTTTTCTTTTTTAAACAATAAAACAGCAGGGATGAGAGCATTGGGAACATTGTGGAGAGAGAGGTGAGCAACAGTAGATTCCTTATTGGGAGGACAGGAGGAGGGATTGAAGAAATACACCCACTGGGCAATTCTTGCATGTCCTTTAAAAATATATAAGACCAGCACTGAAACCAATGTCCTGATGGCTCATTATTGCTGTTATTTAACATCTATACTGGGGTTTTCCAGAGAGGATAAAGTCACAGCCCCAAAGAACTCTTCTTTAGATTGTGTACAACTTGATGCAGAGAGAGAAGACATCACAGGAGGGAGGAGTGAGGCCTGGGCCTACTTTCTCATTTTGGGTCTTTTTTTTAATGTTTTTTATTTTAGTATAATTTAGATTTCCTTGAGTTGATGTGGGGGGGGAAGGGTTGAGGGCAGGGCATTGTTCAGAAGCTGTGGAAAGGCCATTAAAAGATCTTAGGGTATCATTTACAGAACTAACAATGATACCCACACGGTCCTGGCCAAATGGTAATTTTGTGTAATTACATTCGATCTAACTACATTCCCTCAACAATTTCAGTTAGATACAGCACTCTTCACTTCTGATTGACTGGAATATGGGCAGAAGCACTTTGCCTTTAGAGAGGAAACTTGGAGCTTATAGTAAGTTATATGTTCACCACTTCATGCTCTGTTAAAATGTGATGCAAGAGGGAAAGCTGATCACTGCCAGAGTGCTTTTCTGCGTAAAATCTGATAATTGCCATATATGCTTATGTCTATGACAGCCATCTATCTACTGCCGATCACTGCAGTATCTAGGCACATCTTAGCCTATCCACACTTTCAGTGGCTATCAATCAATAGGAGGAATCAATGAGCCTGACTATCTTTTGTTGTGCAGAGCATGCATGGTGGAAAACAGATGTGCTAAACACTGTGCAAGAAAAGTGGAGCCCAGGATACATCCTAATGGGACTGGTGTGACCTAGTAACTGTGACAATCGGAAGCGGATGATTCTAAAATAAAGGATCGAAAGCATTGGCACCAGAAACATATGAGCACAGTCACATTTGGTTTCAGGGGGCTGTGGAGATCTCATCTGTGATGTCCCATAGCAACCAAGTTTGGTCAGTTATTAGCTGTTTTTGAAAGGGACGTTCCTTCAGCTGGTTGTAATTAGTCACTGTGCTCTCCTATAGGTAATTAGCTATATAGCTATCCTTCAACCTCATGGCTCAGATAAACATATTCAGAGGGCAGCTAAACACAGTAAAACTGTGCAGGAGGCTGCAGCGTTGGTGGAAAATAACCTGGCCAAGTTTGCAGACATGCACAGTTCTATATTTTAATAGCAAATAATTTAGTGTCTCAAAATATCCACATGCCCAATTGCAGATAGATGCCCATTGGAGAAAGTGGGTCCACTGATTAAGGGCCATAACAATCTTAATGTTGTGAGTTGGGTGAAACATCATTGAAACTGGTGAGCGTAACAGCCACCCTGGGCATAAATATAAGAAACAATAGGGGCCTCAAACCAAGACACTGCCCCCAAATGAAGGCACCTGCGTGTCTGTTCAGGAATATGAATTATGTGGGCAAAGAAGTTTTACTGGGTACTGTTTTGAATAGAGGATGTGTGTGAAAGAGAGAGTAGAAGGAACACCACAGAGAAAACACATGGAAGACAACTGAAAGCCACACAGAGCCTGAACTAGCATTAGGAGCATGGCCCTGATAGAAGCCTAGAGAGTCTTTGGGCAGAGTGCTGGCTGAAAGAGGCTTGGAGCTGGGAGTAAAGAAACTGTCTCTTGTGGTTTGATTCCTGCTGTGTTCAGGTGAACAGGATTTTGTACAAGGCAAGGCGTATTAGTTTATCTTTATTTTCTCAACTTGTGAATTTTATCTTTGCTAAAGGGAAGTTTATCCCTGTTTTGCTAAAACAACAAGGAGTCTGGTGGCACCTTAAAGACTAACAGATTAGTCTGTTTTGCTGTAACTTTGAAACTAAGGCTAGAGGGGGTTCCTCTGTGCTCTTTGAATCTAATTACCCTGTAAAGTTATTTTCCACCCTGATTTTACAGAGATGATTTTTACATTTTATTTTTAATAAAATCCTTTTAAGAACCTGACTGATTTTTCCATTGTCCAAAGACCCAGGGGTTTGGGTCTTTGTAACCAATTGGTTAGGATATTATTCTCAAGCCTCTCCAGGAAAGGGGATGTAAGGGCTTGGGGGGGATATTTTGGGGAAGAGGAACTCCAAGTGGTCCTTTCCCTGTTTCTTGTTAAATCACTTGGTGGTGACAGCGTACCAGGTTTTAACCTAAACTGGTAGAAATAAGCTTAGGGGGCTTTCATGCGGGTCCCCACATCTGTACCCTAGAGTTCAGAGTGGGGAAGGAACCCTGACATGAGTAAAATAGGGATATCCAGTTCAATGACACAAACTTGCATTTGGTGCCAATTTCAGGCTTTGTCTTGAGATGTGAGTACCGCTGTTACTCTTACGCTATGGTAAGAAGTTGGTCAGCTTTGCTGTTTATTCACCAGTAATCACCATCCTATTCATTTCAACCTTGGGACCAGTGTGTATATGGGCCCATGGAGAACAGAACAAGTTAGAGCTACTGAGTCAAGACAGCTGTGCCTGCTTTGACCAGCTTGTTCGAGTCTGTGCTTTCTTTACTCTCTTTTCTTATGCATGTTTTTAGCAAGACCATGTTTCCTCTAAACATGCCTCACTTTCCTTTCACCATGTCATCTTTTCTTACAGCCTTTCTATTTACATGCCACCTGAATTTCTGCTCCTGCATTCCACTGACCTTCCATGGGAGCATGACTGCACCCTGGTTTCTGGATATACTCCTCTGGCCTCTTACACATGAAAATAACACGATTTGCCTCCAAATTATCAAGACAAATGTGATTATTTATTTATTTTCCTCCACCGTATGGATCAAGCCCAACAGGTATCCCTTCAGCCAATCAGTGAATGGCCAATCTAGTGCTAACATGAAGGGCAGGTCACAGCATACTCTGAGGACATTTGTGAGATATAATCAGTATCTTTCAATAATCCTTTTGGCTGCCAGATCAGAGCATCCCACTTCTTTTTGTATTAAGGAATTTCAATAATTTTTTTCATTAGAGTAATGACAATGGTTTGGTCTTCTCTTGAGATCCCATGTTCTCTTTTTTCATTTGTTGTCAAATATCCCACGAAGCACCATTTCAGGAAAGTCTTTTCAAAATGCCATTTGTTTGCCCTGCTCTTTGCAGTCCTGCCATAGAGCCTGAGTCAGGGACAGTTTAAATTAATATTGCATTGAGGAAACTGAGTGCAGTTCTCTTTCTCTAGTCAAATGTCTGCAGCAAAATAATGTCCTCCCATATTCATGAAACACAACAAAGGGATCCTGATTCAGAGGGAAAGGTGGGGTTTACAATTTCCATGGAAACCTAACAACAGCATGACGAAAGGATTGACACAAGAGCATGAGGGCAGGCCCATATACTGAGTAATCCTTGTAGGATCTGAGGAGACTGCTTAGAATACATGGCAGAACATTTGGCAAGTTGACAGAATGCTGAAAGTTGGACCACTAATACCACAGTGATGACTCCTGTTTGCTGGTCAGTTCCCCAAGGGGACCTATAAATTCTGTGGCATAGCAAGTCTAAATATTATTTACATCACCTACACAGATTTCAGACAAAAATAGACATGATTTATAACTCGAACATACCTATTATATTCTTTTTTCTTTAAATGCTTTCAGCTGCTGCTTATAGGATGGATATAAATACTTGAATCTTCCCTCTAAAATTAATTCAATTCTCCACTTTCATCGCCACAAACCCTTTCCACTATGAAGTTCTGGGAAGGTTGATATTTCTACGGCCTTAAAGGCCCAAACCTACATAATTTATAAATGATAAAGCCAGAAGGGACCATTGTGATAATCTAGTTGGATTCCTGCCTAATATAGACCTTAAGACTTCCTCCTGAATTTAATTCCTATTGGAACTAGAGCATATCTTTTAGAAAAACATCCAATCTTGATTTTAAAATTTCTAGCAATGGAGAATCCACCGCAATGGAAGTGACCCATGGCGGGAGCACATGGGGTCACGTGACACCCCAGATTTCTTGGGCCGCCTCTCCCCGAGATGTCAACAGCGAGGAGGCAGTGGCTCCCCCGGCGGCGGCACTCATCGTCTGTTCATGCAGTACGGGGAGGGAGGAAGCAGCAGGGTGGCTGGCTGTGGGCTGAGCTCCCCCACCTTGCTACATGGGGTGGCATCTCCTTTCGTGCTGCTGGAGTCTCAGTGTATCCCACTGCCTGCTTTGCAGACCACCCGCTGAAGTGAGTCGGGGGGGCATCTTTGAGATTGGGAAGAGGAGCTGTGACGTGGTGCTCCTCACCATTGAGCTCAGGTGGAGCCCCATCCAGCCCGAGAGCCCTGGGGGTAAAGTGAGGGGAGCAGGGAAGGGGGGAGAGTGGGAAAGTTGCAGGGGAGGGGGGGCAGACACTGTTCCTGCTGCTTCAATGCACCCCCTGCAGCAGCCTGCTGCTGGGGATGTCCTGAAACAACAGAAACCTTCAATGTGCCTAACAAGGAGAAGGAAGTTTGCCTCTTATTTATAGTCTACATTTGTCTAGCTTCAACTTCCAGCCAGTGGATCATGTCATACCTTTATCTGCTTGACTGAAGAGCCAACTATTATTTCTGTTCCTCATGCAGGTACTTATAGGCTATAAACAAGTCACTGCTTAATTTAATCTCTGATAAACTAAACAGAGTGAGCTCTTTCAGTCTTTCACTATAAGCACGTCCAATCCTTCAATCATTCTCATGGCTCTTCTCTGAACCCTCTCCAGTTTAACAACGTCTTTCTTGAATTGTGGACACTAGAACCAGACACTGTATTCCAATAGTGGTCACACCAGTGCAAAACACAGAGGTAATTTTATCACTCTACTCTTACTTGATAGTCCCTTGCCTATACATCCAAGGATCACATTAGCCCTTTTAGCCAAAGTGTCAGAGCTCATGTTGAGTTGGTTATTTATTGTAATCCTCCAGTCATTTTCAGAGTCACTGTTTCCCAGGAGAGGGTCCCCCATCCCGTAAGTCTGGCCTGCATTCTTTGTTTATATATGTATGACACTCCATTGGATTCTACTGAAATGCATATTGTTTGCTTGTGTGCAGCTTACCAAGTGAACCAGACCTGATCTCTTCATCATTTACCATTCCCCAATCTTAGTGACCTCTGAGAACTATCAGAAATGATTTAATGTTTTTGTTTTTCCTGGACATTTACAAAAATGTTAAAGAGCATAGGACCAAGAACCAATCCCTGAGCGATTCCACTAACAACACACTCACGCAGTGATGATTCCCCATCACAATTACATCTTAAGACCTGTCAGTCACTCACTTAATGTGTGCTGTGTTGATATTGTATCATTCTAGTTCCTTAATTAAAATGTTGTATGATACCAAGTAAAATGTCTTACAGGACTCTCAGTATATTGCACCAACACTATTACTTTTATGGAGCAAATTTCAAGTCCTCTTCCTTTTCTTTTCTTTTCTTTTTTTTTTTTTTAAACCTCTAGTTGTCTCAGTCCAGTTCCCAAGTGCCAGAATCCAAACCATGAAATCTACCGTTACAATTGCTACTAATTTGTAACTTAATTGGCAAACTCATTAGAGGGGCCGAAGACTACTGCTTTGGCCATGGCGAGTGAATTATTTTCTCACCTCCTAGACGTGGTCTGGTCAGATTAGGGTTGAAGTCCATTGGGGCAGGGTGGGGTACATTTTGTTGTCCCATACACAAATACCTAAATCCAGTGCTCAGGCTAACCTTAAACCTCTGCCTGCCAGAAGGGGAAGATAGGAGTGGATCACTCCAGCTGTCCTGGTCTGTACACTTCCCCGAAGGTCTGGTATTGGTCACTGTCAGAGACAGAATAATGAGCTAAATGGACCATTGGTCTGACACAATTTGGCCGGTGTTATATGCCTTTCAGTCTAGACACTTTTCCTTCATCTGAAATAAAAGTAGAGAAAAAAAAATGTCAGACTCCGGAGTGACTCCAACATCTTGCATTTGAACTGAAACTTTAACTGGCAACTACCTTACATCTGAAAGAGACCCCCCTCATTTAAATGTGCAGTAACCAGAAAACAGAATAACATCTTCTTTCAGTGTGAGGAAGTTCCATTTCTGCTGTCTCTGTTCTATCCTTGCTCTGTGGATAAACAGAGGATTTCAATCTCCAGGAATCTTAAGATGGCAAAGGCCAAATAAACTAAATTCATATGAACAATCTTCATCAGCAGTTTAATAACAAGCAGGTGCAGAGAGGTGTAAAAGGGCCCTCTCTGTGTTTGCTAAATCCCTTGCTCCAGAGGAGAGATTCACCCTTCTGCAGAACAGCCCAAATTCTTGTGGGTTTTATCCTGACTGCATCCTCTGAATGATTGTTTATCATTTTTGTGGCAATCTGTAATAGTGACATGAAAAGTTCTTTCCGTTGCTAACAAACACAACAAGCCCTGTCCCATCCAGCAAGCAATGAAGTGATCCTCCCTATTGCAATCCTCCCTGGAGCTGTAGGTGCTGTAGGATCACGTCCTCACTGCCATTTCTGGGTTCTACATGCATATTCACTTCCTCTGCCAAGGTACTAGTCTCCAACCCATTTGGCTGATGTAATTGTGGGCCTGCTTCATATCTTCTGACATACCCTGCCTCTTATGATATCTCTTTGCTGAGATGAATAAAAATGGCTCCTCATTGAAATTCTTCTTCTACCGTTTGTAGTGTTTGCCAAACCCAAGCTTCATCAGCACAATGAAGGGCCCCAAGGCCATCATGAAATCTAGTCAGTTGACACTCATTGACAACATGTGCCATTGACTGATGGAGGCCACAGTGACAAAGTGGATCATCACGCAAACCCTATGTGATGAGGTTGACTGCGCATATTCGTTGGCCAGTTCGGAACCCGTTCAGCAGAGTCCAAAGGTGATATGGCAGGTCAAATCCAGGCAGTTGAATGATTGGGTCAGCGACAAGGATACCATTCCAACATTAAAATATATATACACACACCTATCTCATAGAACTGGAAGGAACCCTGAAAAGTCATTGAGTCTAGCCCCTGCCTTCACTAGCAGGACCAAATACTGATTTTGCCCCAAATCCCTAAGTGGCCCTCTCAAGGATTGAACTCACAACCCTAGGCTTAGCAGGCCAATGCTCAAACCACTGAGCTATCCCTCCCCCCGAACTGCTTCACCTGACCACTCATCACACCATAGGGTTGCTGCTGAGCGATTTTGGTCTGGCAATTGAGACCACAGTGGACACTTTGATGTAAGTCGTACTCTGTGGTGACTGAAAATGTCCATGTACAGTAGGATACTGGATTGGCATGTAGCTTTTCCACCAGTCTGGCTGTAGACTCTCTGTGATAAATGTGTGGAGGCGCTATGTTGCTCAGAACTAGTAGCCATGGAATAGGAGTGGGGCGCAGGGTGTCTGTGACGATATGCATGGTCAAGTTCAATTCAATGTCAACCAATTTAGTGTGAAGCAAATGATACCATACAGAGGCACAGAATTCCACTGAGGAACAGCACAGTGCCAGAGTCATGTGCAGAATGTCTGTGCACCTGTGCCCTATCTTGAACCAGCTAATTTGCTGATTAGATTATTTGTGGTACTGACTTTGGAAGCAGTCTTTTTTTAGATGGTCATGGAAAGTCAAAAAGTGGTTCAGTGTGACACCAAGGTAGACCGGGTGTTGCCTTGTGTTTCAGCTGAGGAAGATGGCTAACTCATGTTTAGCGCTTGCATTGTAGAGATGGAAGATGCTTGAAACTGTCTTAATCACACTTGATTGGAGGTGCCAACTACTACAGTAGGCTGCCATCTTGGTCAGGTCAGTGTTCAGATGTTCTCCAGTTTGGTGAAAGAGCATGACTGGGTACCACAGCAGAAGTTATCTGCATAGATAACCTTGCATGACTGAGTTAGTGGCAGTTCATTTGTGTACAGGTTGAACAGGGTGGGCTCAAGCACAGAGGCTTGGGGTTAGCTGTTGTCTTGTCTTCTCCATGCACTTGTTCTGTCTCCCATATATACCTGAAAATGCTTGTCACAAAGTAGATGTCCTCATTGAATAACTGAGTGTTGTGGGGAGGAGAGAGCAGGGTTATGACACATCCATTATGGATGATTATTAATCACCAGGCTACTCCACTCTCAAATCCAGCTTATAAAATGAACAAATTGAGTTTTTTACATTTACATACTAGTTATAGACCAACTTCCTCCATCCCAAATTACGGAAAAATTGAACTACAAATCACTAAGGCACAGATCCTCAAAGGCATTTAGGTGCCCAATGCCCATTGATTTGAGTGAGCTATAGGTGCCTAAATACCTTTGAAGATCTGGCCCCAAGGATATTTTATTCCTTTCCTCCAGTAGTATATAAGCACAAGTGTGTTCAGGTGCATGAGTATTCTAACTCTATTTCAGACCCCATCCTATATAAATAATGTCTCATTATACATCTCTTCATAAGGGAAAGGCTAACCAGCTTTTTCAAACACACTCCACCACATACAGAGGCTCAGTACTCCGTAAACTCGAATTGTTTTACATGATTCTTTCTCTGTTTGAAATAATGGGTGTGACGTTGTGCAGTCTATATGGTTTTATAAAAACATGATAATAAGTGAATATAATGTAACTGGGATAGTTTTAGAAAAAATATGGTAATAAGTGAATATAACGTAACTGGGATATGCTTCATGCAAAAGGTCTCTTGTAAGGTATCATTACAAAGCTCATAATCTACTGAGTGTGATCATCCTATTTGTAGAAATGTACCACTCTTGTATCTAAAACTAGAAATATAAAACATAACTCTGAGGGCCTATTGTAATTATGTAAAGTGTGGGCCATTAAGGATGGTTTGGAATCTTGATGACTCCCATTAACAAGGACCATTGTCTGCAGATGGCTGTGTTTACCTGTTAGTCTTCCTGTATATGAGTGTGCTGGCAAGTGGGCAATGAAGTCTTGCAATGACATGTGATCGTGTCACCTGAACTGGAATCCATCTTTAACCTGGTGCTTTTCCAGTGAGGTGGGGTGGAAACCCAGAGGGACAAAGGGTTCCCGCCTTATGCAAAAGATATATAAAGGGGTGGAAGAGAACAAAGGGGGAGAGGAGCCATCATGAAGAATCCCCTAGCTATCACCTGAGCTGGAACAAGAGCTGTACCAGGGGAAAGAATTGTGCCCAGGCCAGGAAGGTGTCCAGTCTAGTTTGATTAGACATAGATTTACGCATTTTATTTTATTTTGCTTGGTGACTTACTTTGTTCTGATTGTTACTACTTGGAACCACTTAAATCCTACTGTCTGTATTTAATAAAATCACTTTTTATTTAGTAATTTACTCAGAGTATGTATTAATACCTGGGGAGCAAACAACTGTGCATATCTCTCTATCAGTGTTATAGAGGGCAAACAATTTATGAGTTTGCCCTGCATAAACAGATTTATTTGGGTTTAGACCCCATTGGGAGTTGGGCATCTGAGTGCTAAAGACAAACACACTTCTGTGAGCTGTTTTCAGGTAAACTTGCAGCTTTGGGACAAGTGATTCAGACCCTGGGTCTGTGTCTGGAGCCAGACGGGAGTGTCTGGCTCAGCAAGACAGGGTGCTGGAGTCCTGAGCTGGCAGGGAAAACAGAAGCAGGGGTAGTCTTTGCACATCGGGTGGCAGCTCCCAAGGGGGTTTCTGTGATCCAACCCATCACAATGGGTGTTAGTTTGAGACCTCTTCAGTGATATAAACTATCATATGAAATACACATGGGCTGAACCAGAACTTTGAATCCAAACCCCTTTGCATTTTCAGGGTGTTATGAGAAAAATAAGGCTTTTTCTTTGCAAGTAATTCTAACCCTGCTTCTAGGGTATCCAGTGGAATAAAATAAGAGAAACATGGTGCAAAAGCCTCAAATGTGAAGCTCTGTTCAAATCTAGTAGCAGTTACTAGGTGGACTTTACATTTGGTAAGTTGACCCCCTAAAGTGTGTGTTTCTTAAAGTATAAGTGTTCTCAACAGCTAAGGATCATTGCATCTAGATTGTTTTATAAATCAGTGTGGAGCTCTGGTACTTGAGGAACTGCACTTGGTATTGTTGGCGAATGCATTGTGTGTAAATGTCAACAAACAAAAACAGTTTTTAAAATAAGTTGAACATTTATCATCCATTGCGATAGGGTGGACTAGGTCCAGGGCCCCCTGCTGGAGCCCTGCCACACCCTGTCCCCAAAAAGGGCAGTAGAGAGATCCTCCAAGCTGCCTAGAGTGGCTGTAGGGGACCCAGCCAATCAGAAAGGGGTGCAGGGAGCAGCCAATCAGGGCACAGCAGGCTAATATAAGAAGAGCTGCAGGGCTAGTATGAGAGCAGTTCCTTGCTAGAGCTGTCAGAGTGGATGATGTGCTTGGCAGGCTGAGGGAGCTACAGGACTTCAGACAGAGTAGTGTTGGCAGAAGTTGGGGGAACATGGAGGAACTCTGGGTTGGGTGCTGGGACTCAATGAGGACAAGGCCCTGAGGTAAGGATGAAGAATGTATTAGAGCCATGGGGAAGTGGCCTGGGGAATTGTAGCAGTGATGCAGTTTATGTAAAGGGATGTGGCAGGTGGCTGCTATCTATAGGGTCCCTAGGCTAGGACCTGGAGTAGAGGGTCTGGTTTCCCTCCACCAGGAAAGTGGGCTGGATTTGGATACACTCCAGAAGAACTGAATTCTTTTTGTGGCCCAGCTGAGGCCAGAGATGTGAAGAGTCTGCAGGGAGGGAGATGTGGCCCTATACCAGGGCTGGGACTGCTTGATGAGCAGGGATAATTCAAGGGAGCCCAGAAGGGGCTGAGAGGCAGTTCATATCAGGGTACTGCAATAGGCCCTGTTGGACTGATTGAGGAATGAGCTAGGGATAGGGCTACAGAAAAAGACATAAGCCTGGTTGGACTTGTATGCCTGAAAAGGTTTGGATTTTTATTTATTTTGTAAATCATTTCCTGTACAGACTGAGACTTGGCCAGAGGGCTGGGTCACTGAAGACTCCAAACATTGGTGAGAGTGCAGGCATACTCCCCCCAAAGGGGCACTTGTGAGAAATGAGTGCACCTCATTACACCCATGCAAAACCCAAGTAAAAGAGTTTAGTGCAGATGAGCTACTTGGGAGTGGGGATGGAATGTCCCACAGGAACATGTCCTCAAAGATTTAGGAACATTATTGCTTCTACCTGGGAGTCTAGTCCTACAGTCTTTACTTGGGCAAAACTGATTTCAGTGGGAATTTTACAGGAGTAAAGACTGCAAGCAACAAAATAAAGTAAGATTCAGTCTTTACCGTACAGAGCTGAACACTTCCAAGGTACATATTTATATTGCAGTGCCCAGAGAACCTGGTCAGGATTGGGCCCTCATTGTGCTAGGCTCTGTAAAAATTGAATGAAGCCTGAAGGCCTGATTCTCATTGCATTAAAGATGTGTTAAGGCACTACTACAGTTTAAATGGGTGTAAATATAATTCACTGTGCATAATTGACTCAGCCCAGACTAGATCCATGGATGGATAAATAGTTAGAGAGGGTACCCCTGCTATATAATTTCTTATGTGGGGTGTTTTTTAATCCAGCCACCCATTCTTTTCTGACCCCTTAACCTTCAGATACAATTTGATCATATTTCTCTCAAACAGCCCTTCCATGGACTCAGGGCCAGCTCCAGGCACTAGCTTCTCAAGCAGGTGCTTGGGGTGGCGGCTCCAGAGAGGGGCGGCACATCCAGGTATTCGGCAGCAATTTGGCAGACAGTCCCTCACTCCGCCTGGGAGTGAAGGACCTCCTGCTGAATTGCAATCGCAGCTCTTTTTTTTTGTGTGTGTGTGTTTTTTTGTTTTTGTTTTGGCTGCTTCGGGCGGCCAAAACCCTGGAGCCGGCCCTGCTGGACTTTCTCCTTTGATTTACACCCATCCAAACGCTTTCAGGGTGAGGCAATCACCAGGCTATAGCTGAAGAGGGCAGAATGTGATCCACTGTGTAGTAGAAAGGGAGTAGAGTTGCTTTGCGTTTAATCCTATTCACAGGCTGAGCAGTCAGGGCTGGCTCTAGGATTTTGGCTGCCCAAAGCAAAAACAATTTTGGCTGCCCCCCCACTTATTTAATTACCCCACCCCCGGCCCTGCCTCAACTCTGCCCCTTCCCCAAATCCCCAGCCCTGCCTCCTCCCCCCAGGCTCTCAAGCCTGGGAGGGAGAGAGGAGGAGAAGCGGTGCCACGCCACAGCCGCTCAGTCTCCCCCTCCCTCCCAGGTTTGAGAGCCTGGGAGGGAGGGGGAGACTCCGAGTGGCCGCAGCATGGGCGCCACTTCTCCCTCTCCCTCCCAGGTGCCCAAGCCTGGGAGGGAGGGGGAGCAGCGGCGCGCGAAACAGCTGCTCGGGATCTCCCCCTCCCTCCCAGGTTTGAGAGCCTGGGAGGGAGGGGGAGCATGGCACACGAATCAGCTGTTTTGTGCGCCGTGGCAGCAGCAGCGGAGGTGAGCTAGGGCGGCCGGGGCACATTTTTAGGGGCGGCATTCTGGTGCCGGCCATGCCGCCCCTAAAAATGTGCCGCCCCAAGCTTGTTTTGCTGGTGCCTAGAGCCGGCCCTGTGAGCAGTGCAGCATGCTGTGCTTTCCCTCTGCAATTTACAAGAAATAGGCATCTGTATCTGCTGCTTTATAATTCAATAATCCATGCATAGAAAGAACATCATAAATCCCCATTGCCAGAAATTCATCTGAGTCATTCTCAGTAACATGGCCAAGTAGATGAGAAGTGTTCCATGCTCCACAGAGCACAAGAATCTTTCTGAAAGAAAATTCCCCGGAGTTTTTATGCTAAAGGTCTACTGTTAGTCTTCCAGGTTATATCTGCTTTCCAGTCTTCTATCTTGCATTCAGCTTAGTGAGCAGTTACTGAATCAGAGAAATAAGTGTTGCTCTTTCATTCTTAAACATCAAAAGACTAGTAAAAGCTCCTTATCTTTACCACCATATTCCCCAAGACAACACTGCTGCTTCTGTACATAGTGCCTTCCAAGGAAGGCAAGCCAGGTGTGACGCTTGGATTTCACCTCTGTGCAATATTTTTGGCTGTGTCCCGTTGAGTTAGAGGTGTCTTTGCTTCCTGCTGGATACCATTTCTTTCCCTTGTCTGCTGCAATGGCAGCATAACAAACTGCACAAGGCTGGTCTGGATTCTGACAGAGGAAGTGGTCTTGGGCTTTCCCAGAGAGCAAGACTTTGATTCTGAAGTGACATTTCCTTGACTAAGCTCTTAGTTAGGGTGTGATCTCATCAAAGTGCCATTGTGAGTGTGGGGTCGGTCTACAGGGAAAAATTGCTAAAATGAAAGCATCTTGGATCCAGTCCTGCAGGTCTGCCTCAGGTGAAACTCCCACGAAAGTAAATGGGAACTTTGCTAGAGTCCAAGATCAAGACCCTTGTTTGTAAATGCATCCCAAAAACCACTGTGGAAAGATAATCAGCTGCAAGATGTCATTATTGCTATATTCTAGTTAATGTATCTGTATGTTGCTTCTCTTATCTGCACAGTGTCTAAGGCAGTATCCCGTCTGCCTTTGTGTTGCTTAGCTACTGTACAAATTTACCTACTGGCTACAGTAAGTCACTTATAGAACACAATAAAATACTTAACTTTGTGCTGTATTTGTAGGTCTATTTTTATTTCTATCCCAAGGACATTAGTTTGACACATACATTGGGATATCTTTAGAATAGGGGAAAAACATTTATAGAACATTCAAGTTGGTCATTGCAGGGATCCCATTTTCCACATAGTTTATATGGCTGTTTCTTGTCATTGACTAGCTTCTCATTTGTATTACAATTTAAACCTTCAATGAGTCAGTCTTGGAGCCTGGGTAGATTTGGGAATTTCCATCCCCTTGGGTGGTGAATCTGTATTGTCAATAAGGCAGTGACAGTCGAGCTCTTGCAGTGAGATTCCAAGGTTCAGATTTGTGGACCTAGTAGTTAATTTTCTACTCTTCTGTAGGGAGTTGATGCAGCTTAGGATGACCAGATGGTCCCAATATTAGGGGCTTTGTCTTGCATAGGAAACTATACCCTATAATTCCTCCCCCCCCCCCCCCCAAAAAAAAAGTGTCCCAATTTTTCACACTTGCTATCTGGTCATCCTAATCCAGCTGCTGTTCTTTTCAATACTTGGTTGCCATTTACATTCCACAAAACCTAGTCTTTTTTTGTTAATTTCACTGTCACTTAACCTTAAGAACCAACTAAGTTGGTGGTTTCACCAAAACTACATGTTTTAATTCTATTTTGCAAACCTACCAATTTAACAAGGTATTCTATGCTTATTAAGGTCTGGAAATACTTTAACTCAGTGGTTCTCAAACTTTTTATTTAACACCATTATAAATGCTGGAGGCAAAGCAGGGTTTCGGGTGGAGGCTGATAGCTCATGGACCCCCCCCCCCATGTAATAACCTCACAACCCACTGAGGAGTCCCGACCAGGGCCGGCTCCAGGGTTTTTGCCACCCCAAGTGACGGGGAAAAGAAAATGGGGGGGGGGGGAAAAAGCCACCATGGGCGGCAGCTCAGACGCACCGCTTTCTAATTCGGCAGCAGGTCCTTCCCTCCGAGAGGGAACTGAGGGACCCGCTGCTGAATTGCGGCTGAAGAGCCTGACGTGCCGCCCCAAGCACTTGCTTGCTAAGCTGGTGCCTGAAGCCTGCCCTGGTCTCAACCCCCACTTTGAGAATCCCCGCTTTAACTGATGTTCGAGCCTTCTGTATTTCCAGGCACAAACAGCAACTAAGTACTCTTAGTCTGAAAGACCCTCCCCCCCCTCCCTTTTTTTTTTTTTTTTTTTTTTTTTTCTGTTCTTCTAAAACAAGAAAAAACACAAGTAAAGACTCCATGAGACACTGCATCCTGTACATATCTCTCTCTCTCTCGATGGTTTAATAAAATTAACACAAAATGGCTGCTTGTCTCAGCAACTTGCAGAATCCTTAGAGATTTAAAGGTAAAGTATGCTGGGAGGGGAGAAAAAAGGAATAAAAGCTACATGGCTAAATACACCAGTGTAATTTTGTTTCATTGTGTTAACTTTTCATGTTGCAGAAAGCTTTTACTCTATTATAGCAAAGCATTTTGGGACCATCAGGGTTCCCTCCCCACTCTGAACTCTAGGGTACAGATAGGGGGACCCGCATGAAAGACCGCTTAAGCTTATTTCTACCAGCATGAGTTAAAAACTTCTCCAAGGCACAAATTCTTCCTTGTCTTTGGATGGTATTGCTGACGCTACCAAGTGAGTTTGACAACGATTCAGGAAAAAGACCACTTGGGGGATATTTTGGGGGAAACGGGAACTCCAAGCCCCTTCACCCCCTTTCCTGGGGAGACTTGAGAATAATATACCAACCAAATAGGTAAACAAGGTGAACAAAGACCAGACCCTTTGGTTTGTAGGACACTAAAAACCAATCTGATTCTTAAAAACAGAACTTTATTATAAAGAAAGTAAAAGAAGCACCTCTGTAAAATCAGGATGGAAGGTAATTTTACAGGGTAATAAAATTTAAAACACAGAGGATTCCTCTTTAAGCAAAACTTTAAAGTTACAAAAAACAGGAATAAACCTCCCTCTTAGCATAGGGAAAATTCACAAGCTAAAACAAAAGATAATCTAATGCATTTCCTTGCTCTTACTTACAATTTGTAATCTTAGATGAGTATTTCATGTTGGGTTTTAGGAGATGTTTTTCCTGCCCTGATCTCTCTCTCTCTCTGTCCCAGAGAACCACAACACCGAGAACACAAACAAAACCTCCCCCCCCCCAGATTTGAAAGGATCTTCTTCCCGTATTGGTCCTTTTGGTCACGTGCCAGCCAGGTTACTTGAGCTTCTTACCTGTAAGGGGTTAAAGGAAGGATTTTATGCTACCCTTAGCTGTATGTTTTTCACTGGGACATTGATATAAAATGTACTCTCTAAATGTAATTTGTTGAAATATAAGCTTATTCTGTGCCTTTCATATACACTTCAGTGGTAGGACTCCTTAGCTTCCTCTGCTATCAAACCTTTCATTTTGATGCTCATATGAAATTGGCAAGGTCCAAAAAAGAACTTCACCAAAACAAGCTGAAAAACTTACCTCCGGAAATAATCTCACTAAGGACCATAGTCTATTCGACCCATGATATTTGTGGCCTAATGATCTATAGCAGCTTCATTTTCAGGGGGCATTGATGTGGCAGGTGTCACTCTAGCCTTGATCACGTTAAGAATAAATTAATGTTGTGTATTGAATTAACAAAACAAGTGCAGAATGGGTGAAGTGGCACAATGCAGCAGAGAAGGTATTGCTACTTATCAAGAGGTGCTTGATTTGGAAATAAATGATTGGAAGACAACACATCAAAGAAGATTGTGCATTACTCTACAGTATAAACAATTTTAATGTTTCTTATCCCATTCAACTTTTACTACTAATACCTCCCAGGCCATGATGTGGCTACCACACCTCCCCACTAATAGACTAAATAAATGTCAGAAAAATCATCCAAAGCCAGTTTTTCTTAATGTTTTCTAGTCAGTAAACAGAGATCAGGGTCTTGTAATTGTAGCTATGGCCTGGGAGGTAAGACTCTCTCATATCTGACTCCCACATTGATATGTTGTAGGATGCTGGATGAGTAACTCAATCTCAGAACCTTCCTTTCCACATCTATATAATGAAGACAATATTTATTTCCCTTTCAGAAGTGCTCCCAGACTTTTGTAAAGCACTTTGAATTTCTTTAATGGAAGGCACTGCAGAAGTACAAAGTTTTATTTTATTATTATAAAAGCTTCTAGTGCTAGGAGAGCTGAAATAAAATGAATTCTCATTTTTTCAACATTATTGAGATAATTAAATGCTCCAACTTCCTGATCCATCAAGGATCCAGGGAGCAGGAATATGGGAACATAACCCAGCCTATATCTAACTCATGTAAACACACTCCCACACTATGACATGGCAAGAGTGTGTATCTGTTGGAAGAGTCTAGACCACTGGAACAAGTGATCTATGAACAGTATGAGTAGGTCTGGGGTCCACTCATACTTGAACAAATATAGGCCCAATCATGGCACTTGCATATTCAAGTAGTGGGGCTAGCACTGGTGCTCTCCACGGGCAAGTGGTAGATATTGTTCCTCCTGTCATTACAGAGCCAGTGCTCTATCATGGGGCTGGGGTAGCACTGAGATGCTGTCTTTTTGGGTGGAGAGGATGGACATAAAACTGAGCTCCTGACTTTTTGTGGTTATTAGAGAGACCCTTATATAAAAAAGGAATATTTTACAAGACTAGGGCTGGCCTTAATTCAAGTCTGAGCATGATGTAGTTGCCCGCTATCAAAATTCTTATAGTTTCCACTGGATATGTTTTTTTTTCCATTTCCTGTCCTAAACTGTTGTGTATGTGTTAAATAGTGTTTCACCATAGAAACACTAGGCTGCACTTCAGTGATACAAACTGTGCCCAGAATAAATGTATTTCAGTTTGTGAAGTGATCTGGAGTTCTCTGGGCTGAAGACTGGTACATAAATGTACAGGGTTTTCTTTTGATTTCCTTGTTTTAATTTACAGAAAGTCTTAGAAGTTGCTAAATAAAACCACCTAGGGTCCTAGAGTATATATTCAGCACCAGACTTCAGTTTTCCCACAGGGAAAACGCAATGTTGGTAGAGAAATTCCACCATACAAGTAAACTAGTGTATATATTGTTAAATCATCATAAAAAAATCACCATTTGAAATCACCACTTCAGAATGTTCCTGTGTAGGAATATTAAAGAAGGTTTATATTAGAAATGAAAGTGATTCCCCATAATTGCTCCCCCATAATTTAAATCTCATAGCATTACCAAGTAAAAGATCTCTTGGATTTATTGTTAACTTACAAGCTACTGTCTGTGTAAAACTTGTAAGCCATTGATTGCATCTGTTCTCAGATACTTTATTGCTATGTAGAACTTGCAAACAGTCAATTGACTCTGTTCTCTAAGCATGCTCTGTAATTGATACTTTGTAAACAAACGCGGTAAGCCGTTAATTAACACTCCACTCAAAATGATACATTATAACGGCAACTGCTCTTAGAAGCAACACAGAAAAGACCCCCTCCCTCTGTAATCAAAGAGCAGGAGTCTCAAATAAATTAGTAACACCCCGAAAGTGGTGGAGACAGTAAAATAAATGTGATTAAAAGAAGGAATGTATGTGAATGAATGCTCGGTTTACATGAATAGTCAGGGAAGTGCCAGCCTAGGAATGCAGTATCCATTGGCCGAAGAAGGCGTCAAGTGGGTATAACCAGATCACCCCCGGAGGGCAAACTGGAATCCACCCCACCATCTCAAAGGATGAGAAAAACCAACATCTGACAGCACGGAGCCATCAGGAATGTGCTACCTGCTGATTGATTCAGCAACAACAGTATCAAGCAATTCCCATAGACTGACATAGGAATAAATTCCTATAAAAATGGACTCTGAAGACTAAGAACTTTGAGTCTCTGGTTCTGCCACCACCCTCCAGGAGCATCAGGTGCGCATCTGACACAGACTCGGCTCCACTCTCGTGGAAATGCGGTGGACCTAATATACCTGGATTTCAGTAAAGCGTTTGATACTGTACCCCACAAGGAATTATTGGTTAAACTGGAAAACATGGGGATCGATATGAAAATCCAGAGGTGGATAAGGAATTGGTTAATGGGGAGAATGCAGCGGGTCGTATTAAAGGGTGAACTGTCGGGTTGGAGGGAGGTTACTAGTGGAGTGCCTCAAGGTTCGGTTTTGGGACCCATTTTATTTAATCTATTTATAACTGACCTTGGAACCGATTGCAAGAGTGGGCTGATAAAGTTTGCGGATGATACGAAGGTGGGAGGAGTTGCAAATTCGGAGGAGGATAGGGATATTCTGCAGGGAGACTTGAATGAGCTTGTGAATTGGAGTATCAGAAATAGGATGAAATTTAATAGTGAAAAGTGTAAGGTGATGCACTTGGGGATGACTAATAACAATTTTAATTACAAGCTGGGGACGCATTGGTTAGAAGTAACGGAAGAGGAGAAGGACCTAGGGGTGCTTGTAGACCGCAGGATGACTATGAGTCGACAATGTGACGTGGCGGTGAAAAAAGCCAATGCGGTCTTGGGATGTATTAGGCGAGGTATATCTAGTAGGGATAAGGAGGTCCTGCTTCCGTTGTATAAGGCGCTGGTGAGACCTCATTTGGAGTACTGTGTGCAGTTCTGGTCTCCCATGTTTAAAAAAGATGAACTCAAATTGGAACGGGTGCAAAGAAGGGCGACTAGGATGATCAGAGGAATGGAAAACCTGTCGTATGAGAAGAGATTAGAGGAGCTTGGGTTGTTTAGTCTGACAAAACGAAGGCTGAGGGGGGATATGATTACTATCTTTAAATATATCAGAGGGATAAATACAAGGGAGGGAGAGGAATTATTCCAGCTTAGTACTAATGTGGACACGAGAACGAATGGATATAAACTGGCCGTGGGGAAGTTCAGGCTTGAAATTAGACGAAGGTTTCTGACCGTCAGAGGGGTGAAATATTGGAACGGCCTTCCGAGGGAAACGGTGGGGGCGACGGACCTGTCTGGTTTTAAGATTAAGTTAGATACGTTTATGGAGGGAATGGTTTAATGGTAAAACATAGTAGCCAAGGAAAACCAAGCAATGGTACGTAAATAGCATAATGGCCAACAAGGGCCAGGCTAGAGACTCTTGCCTACATGCTCGGAGTAGTACTGATCGCCATATTTGGGGTAGGGAAGGAATTTTCCTCCAGGGTAGATTGGCTGAGCCTCTGGAGGTTTTTCGCCTTCCTCCGCAGCATGGGGCAGGGATCACTAGCAGGAGGGTCTCTGCCGATTGAGGTCACTAAAACACAGGATTGGGGACTTCAATGGCAGAGTCCAGGGAAGGGTCATGTGGCCTGCAGCACGCAGGGGGTCAGACCAGATGATCATAATGGTCCCTTCTGACCCTAAAGTCTATGAGTCTATGAGAGACAGGATACCTGGCCAGTATTCTGTCATGAGCAACTTCCAGGCTGGTAACTATAACTGATTAATGCAGAACCTGTGTGAGTGTTTGTGTGAATGAATGAATGTAACAACTGTCTGTTATATTTGCAATAACCGTTGCATTTTGCCTTATCCCTCTTAGGAAGTACGAAGAAGCCCAGGAAAACTAGACAACAGTCTGGTTAAGAGATGGCCTCGTACAAGGTCAGTGTTGCGGGTGGATCCCTGTTGACTCAGTGGCGGACCACTCTGCCACTGTTAGGGCCCTGGGCTGGGACATGGTGTAGTTGGCTGGGCCTTTGGGCCCCCCTGCCTGCCACCCCAGCCCTAGAGTGGCAGTAGTCCCCCTCCTTAGGCCAGGAGACTCTGCAAACCCTGCCAGAGCCCCCTAGACTGTGTTTGGGTGCTCGACCCCTGCCAGAGCCCTAATGACTTGCTGCCCCACTCTGACTGAGGGCTTGGGATCATATATTGCGGGTGCTCTACCCTAACTGCAGGTCAGAGCCCTGGTGGCCTGCTGCCCCCACCCTGCTCGAAGGCTGGGCATGTGAACTTAGAGAATTTTTTCACTTGACCAGAGCTATGCCTGACTGCAGGCCAAAGCCCAGACTGTTTGCAGCCCTGCTTGAAGGCTGGGGCCCATCAAGTACCATTAATTCCCCGTCTTTGTTTTGAGCATACTCTAGCAGACCAGACAGTGAGGAAGTGTGACCTCCCTCAGAGATGGATGCGGAGGGACAGCCATGACCACCTACAGTCCCTAATTCCATATCACACAGATTTCTTACCAGTTGATTTGGGGGGGAAGGATATGAAACTGTGTGTGTAAGGTGAATAAAATGTTGTATTTGGAATTGGTGAGCACTTGGTAATTCTAATTAGTGCTATAGTAGAAGGGAATAATGACAATTAGACACACCAGATACATTCTGAATGTTAATACTGTATATACTACTGTGTTTGTTTAAAGAGCAGATATGGAAAAAATGAAAGTACTGGAGAACTAAAGATGAGACATGACTTAACGGTCTAATTCTAAGTCAGAATTTAGAAGCCTAAGTCTTTAAAATCTTTGGGAAAAATCCATATTCTATTGATTCTGGGAACATTAGTAATACAGTGTTAGAAGTGCTAAGACAGGCACAGCAAGATACTAGAGAAATCTATTGTCAATCAACATTTTGAAAAAGGAACTCCAAAGGGTATCAAAACTGAGAATGGAAAATACAGTACATTTTATATTTAAATACCTCTTCATATAGTTAAATGCTTCTGACAATTCATGGCTTCAGAAGCTGTCCATAAAATGTTTTCAGTCCCTTTATTCCTTCCAAGGTCATTAATCATAAGAATATTAAGTCTTAACATGTGGGATTGATACATAATTCTTGATATGTTTACAAAGGACCTGATTCTTAATTGCCTTACTCCTTTGTAGTCATGTACATCTGTGCCAAGTGGTTGTAAAATGGTACAATCTATATAAACAAATGGGGAGTTCAGCTCTGGGTGTGTTTTACAGCCTCTTTGCACAGATGTAAACTACCACACAGGGTGAAAACCCTGGAGCACCAGGCCCTTCACTGCAGTTGAGAATTAGGAAATTGGTGTATTCTGCTGCAAGGACATGTTAATATATATATTTTTAAAATTCCTTGATAATGCCAGTAGATAGATCACAACTAAAAGCCAGGCTGATAATTGTGACTGAATCCTGTCAGAAGACTGTCATTGTCGTCAAAGTTTTTTATAACTCACTAAAAATAAGTTTTACTGTCAAATTTTAAAACTCCTATGTTTTAAATGAAGTCTTATTTTCCACAAGCTATTTTGTAAAGGTACAGCTGCCTTCTGCCCCCCCTCTACTGCCCCAAACCCTCTCCTTCCCAGTGACAGGACATCTCACGCTGCTAGTGGCTAGGTCCTTCTGTGACTGCTGAGATACACGTCTACACTCGAATAACTCCTGACCAGATTTCTAGATGGAAATCCAGTGATCTGCCAGCAACAGGCCCTGCTCCCTCTCATTTTCTTTTTTCAGCTGTTGCATTTTGTCTAAGGGTAATAGTCCCAAAAGCACCTAAATGACTTGGTAACCTACATTCCTGTAAGACTTGTACTCCTAAGAGCCTAAGCCCCCTTTTCTGAAACCTGAATTAAGTCATTTAGAAACTTTTGCAAATTTTAGTTTATGAGCTCTCTGACACGATGACTATCAGTGCGTGTGTTTGTACACTGTCTAGTGCAAGGGACCCTACTTGAATCCTTGGTTCTTCTGCTAAAGAAGTGGGCTGTAGTCCACGAAAGCTTATGCTCTAATAAATTTGTTAGTCTCTAAGGTGCCACAAGTACTCCTGTTCTTCTTTTTATGTTTATTTCATTCATTAGTCTTGATCACCTCCCCCTTTGAAGTATATTACTGTATCACAAAGAACATTGGCTGCCTGCTGAGATAAACACAAACAAGTTAAGAGAAAAAGAAAGCACTTCAGTAAGTTGCCAAGTTTTTAAACGGATTCCTTTATTTATCATTCTCACAGGGAGTTCAATCAGCTACCTGGTGTGCTGCTGCAGTACTGTGCCTGTTTCCATCCCTTCACAATCAAAAGTACACCTAGGCAGTTTGCTCTTCACCATACAGACCTTTTATTCTATAGTTCCTTTACAAACAGAGCAAGACACAGGCATATTGCAGCAGGTGCTTTCCACACAGTTCTCTTCTCTACAGGTCACCCTCAACGCTCCTCCCACTTATATCCTCCCAATTGTATCAATGCCCTAGTAATTACTACTCAAGTGCTCATAAACACTTTCTGATGGGGGATTAATTGCTCCCGCCTGCAGCCTTTTCTGTGCTGCAGTAATGTCAGGGATCAGGGTGCTATAGCTAATACTCTGCACAATCATCCAACCCACAGAACCTAAAAAACTTATTAATTCTTCCACATTTCTATGGACGGTGCTCTGGATATCTGTCAGTTGCTCTTTCTGTCCAAAATCTTAATGGCTTTTGAGACAACAATTTCTGTCCCAGAAATGCTAAATTATGTCTTTGTAGTGTAAGATAAAAAGGAAAGATGCAGACATTAGCCTTGCAGCAGTACAAGAAGTGCTCCTAGTATCAAAGCGTGGTTGCTATAAGGTAAGATATATTGCAATCATGAAATCCATCCAGAGGACTGATCCTAAAAGCTAGGTTGAAAGTTGATTCTTATGGATACACTGACTATATAAAAAAAAAACCCTGTGCTGCTGAAATAAAAAAATGGACTGAACCATTCTGATGTTATCCCAGGGATGTTCCATGTAAATTTCACACACCTGTTCATCTGTTTTTAAGTTGCTTGTGTGCCTTGAGGAGTAACTACTTTAACCACAGATTTTGCTAGACAGAAGTGTGTATCAGTGAAGCAGCTTCAGTATTTGGTTGATGGATTAAAAAAAGGGTCTGAGCAGCTCATTTTACAGAAGCAGGGCCAACCTGCTCATATAAGTGAAGGCGATGATCTGAGCCAACATTCTGTTTGATGGGCCTGATTCTCCACTGCCTTGAACCTTATATAGTCCCTTATCCTGTACACTGTGGATGTAAAACTCTACCAGATCACGCCACTCTTACATCTGAGACAGGCTTTTACACCTATTTTGTCCATGTGTAAATGAATACATGAGGTGCAAGCCAGTGAAGAATCTGGCTATGAAGCTTTTGCTCTACTTATCCTGAAAGAAGGCTTACTTTTATTTTCTCTAGCTGACCCTTAAAATACTAACTACAGTAACACAAATCTATTTCATTTTTGTTAACAATGATACATTGTAAATTGCTGGAAACTAGACTAGGAGACATAACAGCATTCCCCTTCTCCAGCATAAATACAAATTTTTGACTTGCACTGCCATCTATTGCCACAACGTGCACATTTTATCTGCATCTCTATTATATGCCTGTGTGGGTTTTTTTATTCCTGTATTAAATATCCCCCTTGATAGGAGTTTGTAATATGGGTTGGGCCATTCACTTAGGAGTTCAATGAGCCTGGTGACAAATTGTTTTAATCAATGAATTCTATAGCTGATTTATAACACAGAGAGTTATCTCAAGAACTGATTTCATTGCACACACTTGTAATAATGGCAGTAGGCCAAATTCATTTTTGGTGTTATTCTATTGACAACAGAGTCTGCAGTAAGATAGCTGTCAGTTTGGTGGATGAACCAAATGGACTAGGACCCAGCTCATTCCCCGAGCTCTTTAATCAAATCCCCTTTAATCAGGGATGACTTTGATTCAGTGGCTTTAACCAAGCGTAAGGCTCTGAATCAGCAAAATAAATGAGGCAGGGTAAGGAGATTTTTTTTGCTTAATTAGACCCTAATGAGTTAAATTAGCTAAGGCCACTTTCCCTTAAATATGTGTGAATAAAAAGTTCAGACCCTGACAGAAAAGCAGGAATCTATTGCTAATAGGTTGTTATTGTTTTCTACTCTGAAGAGTGGTTGCCACTTTTCCATCCTTCATCATGTATGCACTGGTTACTAAGGTTCTCATGCATGCACAAGCAGCAAAGTAACATCTTTCTGTTTGATTACAAACAATATAAAAATAAAACTTTTTTTTAAATTATGACCTATGCCTGAGAGAAAGGATAGTCAGGTATATAAGGCACTAGACTTATAGTAAGGAGAGCTGGGTTCAATTTCTGCTTTTACACTGCCTTCCTGTGTAATCTTGGTCAAATCACTTAATCTCTTTGCGCTCCCATTCTCCATCTATACAATGGGGTAATAACACTTCTTTTCTTACTCTGTCTTGCCTATCTAGATTGCAAGCTCTTCAAGGAAGAGACCCTCTCTGACTTCATGTATGTACAGCACCTAGCGCAATAGGGCCTTAGTCCTCATTGGGACCTCTAAATACTACAGCAGTACAAATAATGATGACAATAGCTTGATTGTGTTTTGGTTAGTAAATCAAAGCCTCCTGAAAACACATACTTGTAAAGTACAAAATTCCTCAATCCCCAGACAGCACAACTAGTGTGATTGTGCACTACACAGGACATGGTCTTCCAGCTTGTCCATATGCTGTAAGCTTTGCAGGGCTGGGCAGGAAGTGTGGTAGGGCCTGTATATCTACCAGACATTGTCTGAACTAGGCAGGAGTATCAGGAACCCTTTTGCCAATTTGACTATTCAAATTTCTTGTGAGAAGTGGCTCATATTATTTTTTTTCTCTGATGCACTAAAGAAAACACTTCGGCCACAATTTTCAAAAATGTCTAATGATTTTGTGTTCCTCAGTTTCTGAGTGCCCAGTATGAGACACCTTAAAAGGGTCTTAAAGGGGTCTTCAGAAAATGCTGAGCACCAACTTCTGAAAATAAAATCCCTTTAAGAGGGGTAAGTCTCAAGTTGGGTGCCCAAATATTGAGGCACTCAACTTATCTAGTCACTTTTGAAAATCTTGGTCTTTAGATCTGAGAGGTAAAGCGTATTAGTACAGAATGTATGGGCAAGATTCTAATCCCACGCTGCTTCTGCACTAATGAAACTTCACTAATTTACGCATAATTTACACCTGTGTAAGAGCAGTCTCTATGTTTCTAATTTCTGTTTAGCAGAAAAATACATTCATGTCCTTTTCTAGGTTTCCCAATGACTGTGCTTAACTATCAGCTTCAAAAAAAGAAAGCATATTGTAACATAATGACTGGTCTGTAAGTAAATGGAAACAGCTTCAGAATAGGAGTCCATTTAGAGATAATTACACTTACTCTTTCATAACCCCAGAGGTACTAATTCCGTATGAGTTGAAGTTCAGAAAACAGTGTATCACACCAAATGCTTTTCCTCAAATTTGTCTGTAATTAACTGGTTTCTGTAAAACCATGGTGAGCAAAGTGCTACAACCCACTATGAAACAAATTAAAGTTATTTCCTTGTGTGACAAATACTGGAATTACTTTGACTTTCAAAACTTGGATGACTCCCTTACTGTAGTTTTAATTAGTTTTTTCTTCATATTTTTGTTCAAGCAGCTCTATTCTTTAGAGACTGATCAGAACTTCAGTTCTATAACTTCAATCAAGAAACCAATGGTTGTACATCCACAGATCTGCCTCTTGCTGCAGAGCCTTTGAAATTGACAGTTGAGGCACATCAAGTGGCAGATCAGAGAAAAAGGCATTTAAATTGTGTGCGTGTACTTATATGCACACTTATAGCTAATGAATGGCATTAGTGACTAAAGTCCTCTAAAAGTTGTTCGTCTCTAAGGTGCCACAAGTACTCCTGTTCTTTTTAAAGTCCTCTATTTATTCAAAGATCGGGAAATAATACTTGGGCCCTAATTCACTTCTCCTAGCAGTTTAAATCAAGAGTCACAATGGTGTAAAACTGATGCAGGCAAATCAGGCCATTAGCACTTAAGTGTTGCAGTGCTTAACTTGTGGAATTCACAGTCCTAAGTTAGGCAGCCATGTAGGCTGGTAGGTAGGGGAGAGTTAGGCATAAGAAAAGGATTCACAAAAGACATCAAGCTGAGTGGATGAACTGTTAAACTAGCCAGTAGGAAATGCCAGAATGAGACAGAGAAAAAAAGCGAGAGACTGACTCTATAGCCCAATAGGTAGAGTCAGGGTCGCATCCCTGCTCCAGGAAATATTTCATTAATTATACAAAGTGAAACAGCTTCATCAGGAGAGACTGAGAGGGGCCCACCCCGGAATACCCAAAAGCCTGATGACTAGGGCACTCACCTGTGATGTGGGAGATAAAAGGCTCAAGTCAAACCTAGGTCTTCCACATCCTGGGTGATTGCTCTACCCAATTGGATATTGGATATAATTGGACACCTCCCTTCCTCCAAAGACTCATCTCCCTGCAGGCAAGATCAGCAGGGGAATGTCTAGCTTGAGAATCTCACTGGAGCTAGCGCACCGATCATCTCAGTGACATCAGCACTGAGGTGTTCTGTGCATACTCATATGCAGAAACAGGCACGTAGGAACTTTAGACACCCATAGGGTTAGGTGGCAGCTGAGCAGGGGTTTTGTAAATGCCACTGGTAGCTAAATGTTTGACTTAGGTGCCTAAAGAGGCATTTAGACCCCTCAGTCCCCTTATGGAGCTAGCCCTTAGCGCATTTTTCATTTTCAAAACACTGCACAAGTTTTCCAGTGTTTCCTAGTGTTCCAAATGAGAAGGTGCAGATCTACACCACTCTCACTATCGGGCCATGTCAGCAATGCAGTTCCCACTAGAGCTCTAGGAATGAGCTGGATCCTAGTCCATTTGGTTCATCCACCAAACTGACACCTATCTTACTGCAGACTCTATTGCTGGCGAGAACTGAACACCGCTTGATTTTCAGGTCTCAAATTGGAACTGTTGTTTTAACTGCTAGTCCAGCAATCTCTTGCTTTTAAGTTGTGAAAAATTGATGGGGAAGAGAGCGCGAGAGAGAATATGGAAATCCACAATATAATTTGTGCATACTGTTACATCTCTACCCGATATAACTTGACCCGCTATAACACGAATTCAGATATAACGTAGTGAAGCAGCGCTCCGGGGAGTGGGGTGGGGCTGCGCACTCTGGTGGATCAAAGCAAGTTCGATATAATGCGGTAAGATTTTTTGGCTCCTGAGGATAGTGTTATATCGAGGTAGAGGTGTACGAACTTTGAGAGTTAAACAGGCTGCTAAAATTTCTTCTGTTTCAATTCTGCACTAAGACTTATCCAAGGGACTTTAGGGTTCCCCTTCACATCCTTCAAGTCTGTTAAGCACAGAGCCACCATTCATCCATGCTATAAAGGAGCTTAATTTTACTCTTGTTTGTCTCCAAACTTTTCCCACTGAGCTGCATTTGGGGATTTCTTAATTACCATTATTTATCCAAACCCCTCTGGTGACTTTACCCATCAAAGGATATAAAGCCCATAATATTACCAATTGCAAATGGAAAGTCCCTGTTAACACATGCAGGAAAGGCCTCCAACTGAGAAGCATCTGTCCTGAGTTCCTGATTACATTGCAGTAGCACAATCACAACTCTGAAACCGTGTCCTGCCACAGCTGATTAGAGTACCCACATACAGGCGAGTCTCATCTTACGTGCATTTAACATGCACGAATTCAGCTTTGCGCGGTCGGCAAAAAAACAAAACACACAAAAAAACAACAATTTAAATACTGTACCTGTAGGGCAGGCAATTCCACCCGCCATTACACTCAATGTAATTTTGACTATATGCAATTTTCGCTTTAGGCACTGACAGCGGAACGTAACCCCAGCGTAAGATGAGACTCGCCTGTATATTAGAGTCCAGTTGATAAATTAACAGGATGCTTATTTGCATGCTGATTCCATTGTAGTGTGTCCTATTAGCAAGAATAGAGGGAGTATTCTCCACTCTTAGCTTGTTTTTATTCCCTCATTTTGTTTTCTTTAAGAGTGAAATAGAACTTGATACTGGTTTCAGCTTTTAAGAGGATGTATACCCCACTTGTGAGCCCAAGATCACAAATTAAAATATTTGTCCCTCTAATTTTTTTTTTCAAATCAAAATGAATATTTTCTTCAGCTACAGGAAATTAATTCTGCAGATTATGGAAACTTTACATGAAAAATAAGAAATTTAGGAAGACAACTAAAAGGAAGCCACTAGGTTGAGGGTGATGGTAGAAGCATGAAGTTAAGTAGAAGAGAAATAATGACAGTGAGGATTTGCTCCTGCATTCCTTATACAGCCAAGTCCCTCAATCAAATCAAGTCAGTGAGGGAGCTGAGTGCGTAAGGACCTCAGGATCAAATCCTTAGTTAACCCATACCATTTACCTAACACATGGACATTCAAAAATACAGGATGGGGAACATGTGAAGGCAGATAATTTAAGATAGCTTCAGTGCAGAAATTACTTAAAATATATGTAGAGTTTATTGTAAAGTGGGACAGCTCTCAGTTTTGAAATTGGTACCACTTAAGGGAAATAAAAATGACATGTAGCTCCGCCATACAAAAATGCACTATTATACTGCTGCCTCTTTTCTTAATTTCAAACGAAGAAAGCGTTGTGTGGCTTTTAGAACATAAGCGCCCCTTAGTGGTAAGATACACAAACATTCCACCATAGTTTACTGTAGGTTTGTTTTTTATAATTAAAACATCACATCCTGAAGTCTTTGCTCAGTCAAAAATGCCCAATGACTAGTATTCAAGTTTAGCCTGAGTAAGGATTTCTTGATTTGGGCTCTCTTACACACACACACACACACACACACACACACACACACACACACACACATAAAAATCACTCAAATTATACACAAGAATTGAATTTTTCAATAAAACATTGAACCCATCTATAATAGACTAAAAACAATTTACATAAATAAAGGATACTGAATGACATTCAGAAGTATCTAGATAAGATTTACTGGACTTTCAAGAAATCAAGATTTATATATGGGCATCTGAGTTTTAAAACTTCACTCATCACCATGTCAGCTAAGTTATATCCCTTTTGTAACCTTGGTAAACAGAGAAGTGCAACTAAAGAAACTATACTTAGAAGACAAAATAAATACCACCTTCAGTGATCAGTGTATTTCAGCATCAATGGAAGGAGCATGTCCTGTGATGATTCAAGTTTAGGTTTTCAGTGTGAGTGCTTGTCTTTGGAAAAGAAGAGTGCTCAAGAGTACATAAGTTCTTCTATATAGCATCCCTTACGGACACAGTAATAATATCCAAAGTAGTCTCTAAAATTAGAGACAGTTTTGCATAGTCAGGTTTGAGTAATTATGCACATACACTTTTGTGCAGATGTGGAGGATTGCAGCCACAAGTCAGCATATAAAACTGCACCTTCAATTTTAAAAGCTGGGTCCTCTGAGCCTTTGAAAATTTGGCCCTAAACGTTTGTTCGCCTGAAAAAAAAAAAACAACAACTGTTCTATATGAAAGGGCCAAGTTTTCAGATTATGGTACACCAAAGTTGTACATGCATCAGTTGCACATCCAAAAATTTGCACATGCAAATACGTACATACAGATGCCTCTTTTGTGAGTGCAATAGGTATGGGATTTTGTTTGCAGCTAAAGTTTATGCACCATTTAAAAGTGCAGTCCTAGAAGTCAGTGAATGATTTAATTGGATTTACTGCCCAAATGTTAAGGCTCTAGAAGCTTCCTGCTGTTCTTTATGTAGGTCTCTTGCCCTGTTTTTCAGAGCCTCTGCCTTGGCATCATTCTTATCAATTCCATCTCCTAGTTTGTACATTCGACTGGCATTGGCACATGCCCACACATGACCCATGTCACATGCTTTCAAAGAGTACTTCAAAGCCAGGTTCATGTCCTTTGGTATCCCAGGTGCTCCTTGAAGATATATCGCACTAAGATTGAAGCAACTAGGGGCAAAACTGCCATCACATGCTTTAGTGTAGTAGTCCCTGGCAAGGACTGGGTCAGGTTTGTCATCATTTACTTGCCCATCGTGTGCTAAAAGTCCAACATTGTGGCAAGCATTTATTGATTTCTTCCCACCTTTTTCGCAAGACTTCAGAAAGCAGTTGTAGGCAGCTTTCAAATCTTGGCTGAGTCCACCTGCAGCCATCCAAAAAACACAATCAAATACAAGTTTGTGAGAAGAACATACTCTAATTGTGAGATAGCGAGAAAAACATTTTCTTTCACAAATTTTTCAATACTATTTTGGAAGACTATAACTAAAGATAGTTGTAAATGTGGACTAAACTGCATTCTCATACCTATGAGAGCAATCATATCTCCCCATAGCCTTCTTCATTCTCACTGCTGTTCACGTTTTTGGTGGCCTGTCTAGGTATGTCTACACTGCATGAGTAGAGATAAGGAGGTGTTAGTACTGTTATACAAGGCACTGGTGAGACCTCATCTGGAATATTGTGTGCAGTTCTGGTCTCCCATGTTTAAGAAGGATGAATTCAAACTGGAACAGGTACAGAGAAGGGCTACTAGGATGATCCGAGGAATGGAAAACCTGTCTTATGTTGTTTAGCCTAACCAAAAGAAGGCTATGGGAAGATATGATTGCTCTCTATAAATATATCGGGGGATAAATACCAGGGAGGGAGAGGAATTATTTAAACTCAATACCAATGTGGACACAAGAACAAATGGATATAAATTGGCCAGCAGGAAGTTTAGACTTGAAATTAGACGAAGGTTTCTAACCATCAGAAGAGTGAAGTTCTAGAACAGCCTTCCAAGGGGAGCAGTGGAGGCAAAAGACCTATCTGGCTTCAAGACTAAGCTTGATAAGTTTATGGAAGGGATGGTATGATAGGATAGCCTAATTTTGGCAATTAATTTATCTTTGACTATTAACGGTAAATATGCCCAATGGCCTGTGATGGGACACTAGATAGGGTGAGATCCGAGTTACTACAGATTCTTTCCTGGGTGTCTGGCTGATGAGTCTTGCCCACATGCTCAGGGTTTAGCTGATCGCCATATTTGGGGTCAGGAAGGAATTTTCCTCCAGGGCAGATTGGCAGAGGCCCTGGGGTTTTTTCACCTCTCTCTGCAGCATGGGGCACGGGTCACTTGCTGGAGGAGTCTCTGCATCTTGAAGTCTTTAAACCACAAGTTGAGGACTTGGATAGCTCAGACACAGGTCAGGGGTTTGTTACAGGAGTCGGTGGGTGAGATTCTGTGGCCTGCGTTGTGCAGGAGGTCAGACTAGAAGATCAAAATGGTCCCTTCTGACCTTAAAGTCTATGAGTCTAAATCTGTGCTTCCTAGCACTGAAAGGTTAACCCATAATAAAATGTTAGCTAGAAATCCTGAAGCATCTTGTCACAAGAAGAGAACTAGCTCACAAGAACAGTCTCAACACCAGTCGGGGGGCTGGGCTCCAGTGGGCGCAAGAGGGGAGGGCCTGGGGGGCTAGCCAACCCAAGCCAGGGGTTCACCCACCGCTCATGCTCAACACTTCCCTTTCTTCCAACAGGTGGAAACGGTTTCTCACCTTTCCCAGTTGCATAATAAGCTCCAAGTTTATAGCAACTCTCACTGTTCTCATTCTTTTCACAGTTTTCTTTTAGCACCTTGGCAGCTGCTTCAAAGTCCTTCTTCACCCCCTCCAAATAATCAGCCAATCGATGGCAACCTGCGAGGAAGACAGGGATTAAACAGTTTACAAACTAGACTCAGGCTAGGCCATTTGGGTGCTTTGCCGCAACACAAGAAGCGAAGACGATTGGTCTTTCTAATATGGTATCTTGCTTGTCCAGGTTTAGTCTCATTTTTTCTATAGTACAAACCCACTGGAAGCTTTAATGTCAGCTCTGAATTCCCACCACCCCAGTTTGTCTGTGCAGGGCTGCACCCCGGGACTACACCGCAAGCACAGATGAAAACAAACATCCTAGACCTAGCAGCGCTGCTTTGCAAGAGAAACCCCACACCTCGCTTTCTGCAAGTAGAGCTGGCTTAAAAACAGCCCCAGGCCCCCGAGCTACAGGCACTTCCCAGAGCGGTGAGGCCCAGTGACCTTGGAAGCATCTCTCCACTCGTGCATGAAGGCAGCAGCTAGGAGAGGCCAGGGACCAAGCGCCCCACCGGGAGGACCCGCCGCCCGCATCAGGGGCCAGACCTCGGTGCCTGGGGCTGGGTGCAGCCGGGTTGTCCACTTACCGTCCGGATCGCCCTCCTTGTAGCACTGGTAGCTGTACTCGATGCCCAGGTTCTCCAGGTAGCCCTTCACCTCCTCCTCGTCCTCCAGGTTGATCAGCCCGGCCATCGCCCTTCCACGGGGGGAACCTGCCGCCGCGCTGCAAGGTCACTCGACCACGAGCGCCGGGCTGTCCCTCCTGCAGGGCCCGCCCGCACCCGGAAGGGAATAGGTACCGCTCACGGCCAGCGGGCGGAGCAGAGCGCCGAAGAATCGATGCGCGGCATCAGCCCATTTACAGAAGCGGAGCGGGCGGGCGGAGAACGTGGAAGCTGTGATCAGAGCAGCTGCTCCTGGATAGTGTCCCCTGCAGGCTACACCCCCCTGGCCAGGCCCCAGGGCAGGAGGGCAAGCTAGGGACACGGGGCTCTAGCAACGGGACTTTCCAGGCCATTCTCTTTCGCTCTCCTTTTGTCTGATCACTTTCACTCTTTCTCTTTTCACCCCTTCTGAAACTAGCCTTGGCTCATTTTATTGCTATAGATACATGCAGTAAGTTGGCTCAATAGGTTATTATGCCTATCGGTGCTCTTTGCCCAAGAGCCATTTAATTGATCTTACTGAATTACACCTACGAATATACTTACAAGCACAATACTATTTTGCACCCAGACTTACCCAAGCACTTTACAAATGTTAAATATGCCTCACAAACTAGTTATATGAAAATGGGGAATCTTTCCATTGAAAAAGAAAAGGGCTTATTCTACTTTCTATTCTCCTGCTTATTTCTCTTTCTACTTCTCCTCTTTCTTTGGGTAAAGTATATTTTAGAGATGCTGTGCTTGCTCTGAGCTGCCTCAATATGACAGTCTCAACAAAATAAGGGGCCAGCTGCACAAGGAAAATGCCCCAAATATCTCATGTGTTGCTGGCAACCATTTTGAGCAATAGGTCACTTTCATGGTGCAGATGGGCCCTTACTTTGTTGAGAATGAGCTCCCTTTCCCTTCAACCAGCTTTGAAAACTAACTACTAGTAGCCAAAACAAACTGTTTACCTGACCTCAAGACGAGGTCTGTGTAGCTTGAAAACTTGTCTCTTGTAACAACAGAGGTTGGTCCAATAAAAGATATTACCTCACCTACCTTGTGTCTCTAATATCCTGGGACCAACATGGCTTTACAACACTGTTACAAAAGCATGAAAGATGCCTGTTGCACCATAGCTCCAGGTCACTTCCCATACTGATGTTGACAATGTTTTTGTCATTGCCAAACCCAAGTGTTCACTAGTGAGTCAGCCTGCCTCCCCTACCCCCACCCTAATAAAAAGAGGTTGGTTTACAAATTATGAGATTTTAAAAATAATAAATTTTGGGTGGGGGTTGCCTTGTGGGTTTTGAACCTACAGTGATCATGTTTTCAAGTTGTTCTTTACAGCTATTAGGGCTAGAAACTTAGTTTTAAATAAATGAAAGCTGAGATTGTTGTGTAATTATGTGATTCCAGGAGCTGTGGCTTTAAGAAAAACATCAAATGTCATGAATTGTGATTAAAATTGTGAGTTGGCAACACTTTTTTTTGCCTATCTGGACTAACAGCTACATAGTGTTCAACACCATTGTAAGGGGAGAAGGCAGTGTTGATAACTATTGTCAGCAACTGTTCATTTTCCAAGTATAGACAAATCTTTAACACCATATGATTCTGGGCAGGCCATATAACTTCCGTGCCTCAATGTCGTCCTTTAAAAAATGGGGTTAATACTTATTTACCTTCTTTACATCAGTGTTGTGATAACCAACAATTTAATGGTCCTTTTTTACAGCCTCTATATAAGCAAAACTTCTATTGGCTTCAGTTAGAATTTTGCCTGCGTATGGATTGCATTGTGGAGGATAATATTTGTAAATTTGACATCCTCCAATGAAAGGAAGTATAAATTAATTTAGAAATTTGGGTCTTCTGATTTACTATTTGTTATGTTGCTGGTTTGGGAATAAGTATTGTTCATGTGGCTGTACCTGGAGTCGTCAAGAAGCTTAAATGCAAGCTCTTTATATTTTCATTTTAGCTGGTTACGGTGGTATTATTACACTGTATCCTGAAACTGAAATAACTGAGACTGGTGCACTCTGTGCTGACAAGAAACTGTAGTGTATGTGGGAGAGAAGTGTTCACTACCACCTACATCTATGGACCAGATCTGCTCCCATTAAAGTCAATTGCAAAGCCCCCATTGACTTCAATGGAAGTAGGATGAGGCCTTTTACACTAGAGACTTGCAATTACTTTGTGCTGGAGCCTCTGCACAAATAATTTTGTATATCACTTAATGAGATAATAGATTATTTTAATTCTTGGTTTCTTTTTAATAAAACATGCTATTTTGGTCCTTGTCGTCCCCATTCCATTTAGGTGTGTGGATGGGGGGGGATTACCGTTTGAGTTACACTGGTGCACACTGTCACCTCATGGGCTAATACACCATTTAATATCACTAGGGATTCAATAGATGTTAATAAAATTAAATAAAAAAAATCAATAATCACACAAACTCCTCCCAAGGGGAAACAGGAAACAACTGTAAGATGAACAAGAAAAGGAGCTTACAATGGAATTGCTAACTCAGTACAATGCACAACGCCACGATTTATTAAGCTTTATTAAGCTTTGCTTCTCCAGCTTGACGCGATTTTGGTTTAACGGGGCTGATTTTCAAAAGAGCTCAGCTCCTACCCTGTTTCCCCGAAAATAAGACAGTGTCTTATATTAATTTTTGCTCCCAAAGATGATGCGCTAGGTCTTATTTTCAGGGGATGTCTTATTTTTCAGAAATGAAAAATGCCTTATTATCGGTGGATGCCTTATTATCGGGGAGGTCTTATTATCGGGGGGATGCCTTATATTACAACGAGAGGCAAAACTGTAAGTAGGCCTTATTTTCGGAGGATGTCTTATTTTCGGGGAAACAGGGTAGCGGGGCCTCTGCGCGGCTGCGTCCGGCAGGCTCCAGCAACAGGAGCGCGGCCCCTTTAAGGGAGGCGGGAGGCGGGCCCGGCCGCCTTTAGCCGGCTGAGGCGGATTCACTTCCAGGTCGACGGGGCGGCCCTGTGCCCGGCTCGCTGCTGGGTGACGGAGCCTGGGGCCCCAGCGCAGAGATGGTGAGTCCTTCTCCCCACCCCCTTCCCGCGCCATGGGGTGTGCAGCCCGCCCCACGCGGTGGGGGGGGGGATCGGGGCTGCTCCCCCGAGCGGGCTCGGCTGAGGTACATTCCCCGCCGGCCGGCTCGAGGCCCTCGCGGGGGCGGCCTGGCGGGCGAGGGCAGCACGGCGCGGCACTGACAGCGGATCGCTGCGGCTCTCCGGCGCGGGGGGCGCAGGGCCGTTCGCGCTTCCCGCGGGCCGGCAGCCTGCGGAGCGGGTTGTTACATAAGCGGGGACCGAGGCTGCAGGAGCCGGGCGAGGGCCAGTTACGGTCCCTGGCAGCGGCTCGCCTTGGGAAGTTAAAAACCAGCCCGTCTCGGGGGCCCTTGCAGAGCCACCCGGGCGCGCGAACTGTACCCGTCCCCAGCTGGCCCAGGGCCCGGCCCCCTCGTCTGGATGCACTTAGACCCGGGTGACCTGTTCCCCTGCCTCCCGGGGAATAGGCTCTGCTGGCGTCAGGCTCTTTTCTTCTACCACCCCAGCTGTGTCTGCAGTAAGGGTTGTACTGATCTTCAACTCGTTTGGTTTCAATCCAACAAGACCCCGGCTCTTAACTGGAATAGTTAAATGGGCACAAAACCTGTGTGTGGATCAGGCCTACCCAATGAAGGAGCACAAGTTCCCTCCAAAAAATCAGGGGGACTTGTATTTCTGAGTCACTCCTGTCTACACTGCAAAAAAAGAACTCACCAGGTCCCGGAGCCCAGGCTCCAGCCTGAGCCCAAACATCTACACTGTATTTTTATATAGCCCCACAGCTCTGGCCCAGTTAGGACCAGACAGCAAAAGTGAAAAATTGGGACGGGGGTGGAGGGGTAATAGGAGGCTATATAAGAAAAAGACCCAAAAATCGGGACTGTCCCTATAAAATCGGGACATCTGGTCACCCTAAGCCCAGTGAGCCCAAGTCAGCTGACATGGGCCAGCCATTGATGTTTGATTATAGGGTAGATATGTAACGTTCTCGACGGGCAGGATCGAACTGGGGACATCTGGAGCTTAGGGCATGAGCCTCTACAACAACATGAGCTAAATGCCAACTGGGCCTGGCTGTTAGCTAAGGCTGTAGAGCAGATTCATTTTATCTTTCTCTTTAAGTGGTCTCGGTGCCACTAGATGGGATAGAACAGTGGTTCTCAAACTTTTGTACTGGTGACCCCTTTCACATAGCAAGCCTCTAAGTGCAACTCCCCCTTATGAATTAAAAACACTTTTTAATATATTTAACGCCATTATAAATGCTGGAAGCAAAACAGGGTTTGGGGTGGAGGCTGACTGCTCACGACCTTAGTATTAAAATGATTTGGGGCAGGCGGAGTTTTAAAATGCAGTGCATTTTTACATGAAAATCTAGATGTTGGGGATTGGGAGTGAGACTGCTTCCATTATCCTTGTAATTTACAGTTAAATATCTTTTAATTAAATCTTCATAAAAAGAAATTTAGTTATAGTGTTAAGACTAAATTGCTAACTCTGCAAAATACAGTTAGATCCATGGTCAATGAACTGATGTATTGTTAAAACGTAGCTCTAGTTTACAATTTCAGATGTATGGTTATAATCTACTTCCCTTCGTTTCTATGTTAGAAATACATATTAAGAACACTTGTTTTAAAATGTTGGGTGACTCTCAGGGCTTGTTTACAAGGTGCTTAAGTTTAGTGCATACTAGCTGGGGTATAAATTCTAGTTCACACCAGCATGTTGCACACTTACTAGCCCAGGTGGATCCTGCGTTGCATGCTGAAAGTTCCCTACAGTGCACATTAACATGGTGTTAAGCCCTCACTTAGGCCTGCTCTACACTACAAAGTTAGGTTCAGATAACTCCACTTGCGTCAACCTAGTTATGCATGTAGACTCTGCTTTTGGGTGCAGCTATGTTCTGATGTAAATGTATCTGAGCAAACCTCCTCTTCCATGAGTCCCACGTCAGGAGCTCTTAAAGAAACCAAATGTAAGGTCACCTTTTATTTGAAGTGGAGAGGAAAAGAACTTCTTCTTTTTTTAGATAGGATGCTCAAGGTCCTCTTTATATAGCTCTTACTAGAGAAAAATGGCCATTGAAAACAAAGAAGGGAATACTTGGTTTTTAGTAAATCTATGTCCTTGTATCAAAGGTACTGAATCAAAGTGTTTCTGCTATGTTGGAAAGTTGGCATTTGTATCTTCTATTTTTAAAAGTACTGTGCTATTTATATTTATAACAAATGACAAACGTGGAGCTTCTGTAATGGAGACTAAAATGAAGCAGCATTCATAGGGCAGGGGTTCTCAAACTGGGGGTTGGGACCCCTCAGGGGGTCGGGAGGTTATTACATAGGGGGATCGCGAGCTGTCAACCTCCATCCCAAACCCTGCTTTGCCTCCAGCATTTATAATGGTGTTAAATATATTTAAAAGTGTTTTTAATTTATAAGGGGGGGTCACAGAGGTTTGCTATGTGAAAGGGGTCACCAGTAAAAAAAAGTTTGGGAGCCACTGTCATAGGGCATTTGGGGTCAGAACAAACAAATGTTGCTGTCAAAGTTGATATAGGTTTCTCAGAAAGAGTTTAATGGAAAGATAAGGATCTATCAATATTCTGGAAAATCTTGAAAGCTTTTACACTGGTTCATCAAAGAAAAGTTAAGTAAGCAAAAGCTACTTTTTATTTGTTCAGAAGATTTTATTTTTAAATGAGTCTGAGATATGAGGGCTTGCAAAGGAGCAGATGAAGTCGTCACTGAGGATAGTGAAGCTAGTTTCTTCCAGAGTAGGCTACAGCAACCTGACAGAAGGTCAGATACTTGTTGTTTTAGTACACAGTAAGTAGGTATATGTGATTGTGGTTCACATGATGCTGTTTCAGAAGAAATTCAGGAAAAACATGGTTGAAGTTCTTGATAAAGTAATCCTCTTCATTAATTTTAAACAAGACTTGCTGAATTTAGGATTCTATAGTTCAAGAATGTGAAGTGGCCCTTTGTAAACAGTACTGTCTCTAAATAATGAAACTTTATATAGGGCAAAACATTTTCTCTCTGTAATAAACAATTTATTAGGATAGGGTGGGAAACAGAAGTTTTAAATATTCCTCTTTTTTATTTTTTTATTTTTATTTGTGGGGGAGAGAATTCTTTGCTGGGTGTGACAAATCTGCCCAAGACACTCATTTACATGCTTATAATCAGAGGAACTTGGATTGAAGGAGGCATTATGCTTCAGGCTGCCATGTGCATTAGGTTGCTGTTAGATGCTGAAATCCGTGCCGTTTATTTTATTAACTTATAATGTATACTACTAAATACAATTTAATTTTTCATAGTTTTTCATGCTTAATAAAACATCTATTAAAATAGTCATTCATTGTTTTTAAACAAAAGCTTTTAAAAAGCTAAAGAAAACTATTCTACTTTATAAAGCAAAACTATAGTCACTCTTCGCTGCATCAGTATAATGCTGTTATGTATCTTGAGTAATAATATGTCAGTCTTTCAGATGTACACCAGAAAAGACACATGAGGTCTGCTTATCTTTTTGACTGCCTGCCTTGTGACTTTTATTTATATGAACTTGACAGGATGGAAAAGTACTGAGATTGAAGGGACTCAGTCAAGTAGTTTAGATAGGTAATTTAGGCTGTGTATACAAAAGTCTAATCACACATTTCAATAGAAATGTTTGTGTATATTTCTATATAAAACAGCTTTTGTTCAGATTTAATCAGTCCTAGGCAGTGTTTACAAGTTGAACATGGCAGCACTGTGTTAATGCGTGAGAGCTGGAAAGTGAAATGAATTAGAAACAAAAGGGAAACTACTATAGTTCATTTCCATTTTCCAAGTTGAGTGAAATGCAAAAACTTAGCAGCATAAATAGAAAAGTAAAATTTTGAAAATTATTTCACTTCTAACGTCATATGGTCTTAAACACAGGCAAGGACTCTATTTCTTTTTAGCGTAAGATCTTGAACATGTCCTTTTTAAGGAAAAGGACAGTACATTAGAAGATCAGAAATGCTTCTGGCTCTGATAAAATAGTTATAGAGCATGTCCCCATTGTCACGTTACAACAGTAGAGAATTCCAAGAAGAGTCACTTTTTTCCCCCTGACACTTATTGAGGAACTTCAGTAGAACACAGAAAACAGTATTGCCCCTACTGGGTCTTCTGCTTCACTGTACAGTTTATGCCAAAAACCTTCCCAAGCTCCCTCGCACCTGGCTGTATGCCACAGATTTACAGAAGCAGTGCACACAGACTCATGCCCACCACTATGGGAATCAATGAAGTTCATGAAAGATGTGTGGTGTTACTGGTGTGTGTATAATCCTAGTTAATGGATATCGTTGGATGCCCTTCTGGCGTGAAGAATAAGCATTTTGAACGGAATCAGACTAGAGATGGGCTGAAGCTTTAATATTTTTATTTGAACTTCCCCTAAAATTCAGGGGTGTTTGGATCTATGGTATTGGTCTGGGCTCATCTCTGATCACAAACAGACAATTTTTTAATCTGCACCCCTATCTTCCCAATTTATTTCAGCTACTGGTCCATCAGCAAAGCCTAATAACATCATTGGACTTTAATCTCTGATACACAGAAATACTTAGCTTTTCTGGCAAAAACAATTAATATCATCATTGTTTTGCCTCTGTCAGATGTTGAAGCAGCAAATTACAAGCACTGGAGTTGATGTGAGCAAGGGACATCTTTTATTAAATGGGAGTAGATTTAATATGCTATTGATATGCTGATTCTTGATTTGGAATCAACAGTCATAAGCTCTTCAATGTGTGAAGTAATTTTAGGATAGACAGTTTCTTCCCCCTCCACTTTTAAAGAGAAGTGATTTTGAAATGATTAGCCAGATCAGAAGACTTTCAGGCATCCTTTATACATCATAAAGAAGCAAAAGAGTCTAGACATTCCATTCCCCCCCCTTAATATCTTTGAGTACAGCTGTAGCCAAAATTTACTGCTTACTGGTAATGTCCAACAAATCTTGTAAGAAAACTAGTTAATTAGTAATAAAGTACAATAACAATACTTCAGAGTATTTTTGTAAACACTAAGCATTACAAGTCTCCTGTGAGGCAAGTAAGAATGGTCTTCCTTTTACAGATGGGGAAACCGAGGCAGAGAATTTGAGTTACCAATCAAAGGTCGTAGAGGAAGTTTGTCTGAGTAGGAATTATGATTTGGAGCTTCTGGTTCCCAGCCCTGTGCTTGCAACTCTCAACTGTGTTAAATTAAAATGTCTTTTAGCTGACTACATGTGATTGGTTGAAGATGGGACAAAGGTAGGGTGAAGTTCCTGAAAGTATGCAGTATTACATGGAACAGTTCATTTATAAAAAGATACATCTTAATGAGTTAACAAAGAGGATTACATGAGGCAGATGAAGTAACAGAATGGAAGCCACATAAAGTAGAAATAAAAGACAAATATAGCCAGAACATTCAGTTTAAAGGCAAAATAACATTGCTCTTGAAGTTTGAGATGTATCAAAAATTGACACCCTTATTTTCAGAATCGTGTAGGGGAATATGCACCGGTCACTCAGCATTCTTTGGTGTTAGTGTTGAGAATGATTTATAATGTTTGTGAGTCACTCCTTATGATGATGGAATCTGGTTGATTAAAAACAGTAGGCTGTTATTGGGCACTAGAAGACTGAACAGAAAAACTATATTAAAAGATTAAGATTATGTATTAATATTAATAAGAGAAGTTCAGAGGTTTCTCATGATTATTTCCTGTCTTGCCGTTAGTGTCTGATATATCCAAGGATATGTTTTGCAATACCTTGGCACTATGTGTAGGATAAATATGAAATTAAAGAATTAGGGTTAGTTTGGTTAAGGGAGAGAGAGAGAGAGTGTGAGTGTGTGTGTGTGTTGTAAAGAAGGGCCTTGACTAGCAAGTAGAAGGAAGGCCTTGAAAATACTGAGTTATAAGGTCAGTAGGAATAAAGTAGGGAGAATGTCTGGTTCAAAGAATAACTAACGAGATAAGGGAAAGCTTCTTTAAAAAAAAAAAAAAAAAAAAAGCCTCTGACAAATGGGGTGGCTTCAGATGGTTTTAAATAAGACCAAAAGAATCTGTCTTAAAATGAGTTCCCATGACCCTTCCCAACCCACATTCCAGCGTTGAAGCCTCTGGGAACCCAGGTGCAATGGAAAAACTGTTGGTCAGTAAGAAGGAGGAGAGCAAAGACCTTGAAAAGAAAGAAGGTTGTAAATCTTACCTGGATTAAGACTGGAAATAAGGGTGAACGGTCTTAAATTGTTTTTTAGCTGAAGTCAGTAACTGGCAATGATCTCACTTGTTTGTTGACGGGTATAAAAAATAAACTCTTAAAGGGTTCATTGCTAATACCTGCCTTACCATGTTGAAGCCAACAAATATAGGTAAGCATCCCAGGTTTAGTCTGTTTGTAAGTATCTTGATCAAATGCTTATAAATGTTTGCTACTGTTTGGACGTAGTAAATTGCTTATTATTTAGGCTTTTTAGGCATCTTTAGAGCAATTGTATAAATAGCATTTGGCCTTTGGATTTAATAAAGGAATTTAGGGTTAAATTAGTGTCATGGTAATACTCTGTATAAATAATAATAATTCCAACACAAGGTGAAAAGATGTTGGCTATGATTTGAAAGAAGACTATAAAAATTGTTACTTTGGGTCCCAGCTTGGTACAGTAATGAACAGGTCTTCTTCAGTCCTTTTTAATCTTGTACTTAAATACCATTTGTCATTTGTCAGTTTTAGTATTAATAGAATGTTGTCCCTTATTTTGAGGCTATTTTAAACTTTCAGCTTTTCATTTCTAGTAGGTTTGAAGCAGGGTGGGTTGATTTAAATCAGCAATCAGGAAACCTTGATTTAAAGCATTTATTTTAATCTTGTTTTGCATTTGTACTTTTCAGTAATTTTCCTAAAGAAAATTTTATTCTCATTGGTTGGTATAACCATTAATACATGTTAACTCGCATCTAAATATAGCCTTTACTCTAATTTTTGAATACATTTTTGCTAATCAGGAGGACACACTAACTGCTTTAATGGGTAGATATATCTCGCTCCACATCCATTATTCAGATTCTTAATTTTTACAATTTTTATCACATTCAGAAATGGTGAATGATGCATTTCTTATTTACTAGATAATTTTCCACTCTTGGTTTGTGTCAAGCTGCATTTGGATGGAAATTGGGATTCAACTAAAAATGAACAAAAATATTTAATACTTATTTTTATTAGTTAAATATAACTGCCTTAAATATGCTGGTTACATAAGAAACATACGTTTATCAAAACATATTTTTCTTTTAGAACAAAGGAAGGATTAACTATAATTAGTGAATTATCTGCACATTAGGGTCAGATTTTCAAAGGTATTTTGGCATCTAATCTCCTTCAGATTTTAGAATTAGTAGATCTCATTGTCTCCCACCTCGTTTTTATTTATAGATTGGAAGAGGAAAACAAGCTTTCCTGCTTTCTCAGATGACAAGTAGTTTCTCAACTTTGAATTAACTAATCCAAACTAACAAAATATTCCCTCTGCATCTGCTGCTAAACTAAAAGTGATGAAGACAAAAGCTTTTGTACACAACAGAAATTGAAATAGCATTTGTGAAACATCAGTGTTTGCTCCAATATAAAGATTGAAAATAATATAGATTCTTAATGGAGTGCATGACACATTTATAAAACTTGTGAAATTGTGACACATTTATAAAATTTGAGTTAACCGTCACAGTTAAAGATGTTTTCCTCATGAGTTTGTATATATTTTAAAAAGTAACACCGATTAAAAATTTGAAGAGAGCTCATTATTGCAGTGTATAATTTTGGTTATTTATTTAAATGATTTTAAGATTATATGATGTTTAGGCATTAACATTGGTTGTTATAATTTCAAATTTTAAATGTAAACATATTTATTTATAAAAAGAAAAATACATTTAACTTAAAAATCTGATTTTAAAAAAATAATTATTCTGTTTTAATCCACCTTGCTATAAACTAATCCGCATTTTGGAGTTCAGCAGACGATATACCAGTATCCGACAAAAGCATAGTCTCTACACCAGCTAGTTCATGGTGGGAGCTTAATGTTTCTTTTGAATATAATGTGTTTTAAACATCCTGTCTCTCTTTTGTTTGGAATAGGGAAATGGAAACAGCAACATCATCATAATGCAGTATATTCCATTAAATTACTGTAGCATCATATTTAATATATTAACTAAATTTAAAAGGATGTTATTCTTCAGATGCAAAGCGAGAGATTTAATAGTTAAAATTGAATGTATGATAATAGGGTGTCCCCTCAGCAAATTTTGTAATGCTACCCTTGCCGTTAGTGATGAGAATTGTGCTAAGAAAACACTGACTGGTACCAAAATACTATGTTTATAAATGGGCTTGATCATTCATGGCCAATATTTTTGATTTAACTCTAATGTCTCAGTAATTTGGTTGTGTTTTGCTTATGACAGGAGGAGGCATCTCCATATACTTTACTTGATATCTGCTTGAATTTTCTGACTGCTGACCTAGAGAAGTTTTGTACAGAAAGGCAAGATGGAACACTGTGCTTGCAGGAGCCTGGAATATTTCCACAAGAAGTGGCTGATCGACTGCTGCAGACTATGGCATTTCATGGTAAAATCTTTATTTTGAAGGCAGCAGCTGTAGGTTTTCCACTAGAATATGACATTGCAGCCCCTACTTTATAGTCTAGTAGAATCTGGCGCTGGAGCCACATGAACCTTCTTCCTTAATCTCCAGTGAAGAGGGATTTTTGCTCTTCTGGCTTTGTCACAACTTCTGCTGAATGCATCATGGATGGATAGATAGCTGCCCTCGTAGATAAAATCTCCTTTGTCCCATGTTTATGACCTCAGTTTAATGTTTCTTTTCAATTAGATGTCAGCACTTTTCTCTGGGGTTCTTATTTCTGTCAGTTCATCAGATTCCTTTAATCCTATCTCTTTCTGGAGATGCTCAGATATTTAATTAGAATGTTAATAGTCTCTTTCATGGAGTAATTAACTGAAGTCTGTCTGTTCCACCCTGTATCTGCATAATTACATCTAAAATCATCTGGCTATAACACCTTCATTCATTCATGTTACATAGTAAGCAGTGTGCATAATATGTATTTCCTTGCTGAAAAGACAACCAAACCAGGGAATGCACTATAAAAAACTGTCAAAACCATTCTTTTCTTCTTCTAACTATATATTAAATGAAGGCCTAACATATGTCTTTACTAAAGTCTATTTTTTGATAAGGGTGGCGACCCTGTTTCTGATATCAGACTCCAGGCCTTCAATACTGCAACACCACTCTTACTTCTGCGTTTCCCGAAGCTGATGGCAGGATGGAAATACCATGCCACCCTTACTTCTCTGCTGCTGCTGGCAGGCAATATTGCCTTCAGAGCTGGCCACCTGGCCAGCAGCTGCCACTCTCCCGCCACCCAGCTCTGAAGGCAGAGTGGAGAGTGGTGGCTGCTGGCCAGGTGCCCAGTTCAGAAGGCAATGCTGCCTGCCAGCAGCAGTGGACAAATAAGGGTGGCATGATAGTTCCACCCTTACTTCTGTGCTGTGGCAGCCCTGCCTTAAGAGCTGGGCGGCCAGAGACCAGATTTCAGGGGGGAGACCAGATTTCATGGTTCGTGACGCAATTTTCACGGCTGTGAATTTGGTAGACCCCTAATTATAACTACATTGACTGCAAACCGTGTATGATGAACCAGTTATTCTTGTTAACCCTTGTCATTTCCCCCCCATAGATTTTTTAAAAAAATCTGTAATATAACATAAACTTATTGCTGTTTTCCAACAGGGCTGCTAAACGATGGAACTGTGGGCATCTTTCGAGGCAACCAGATGCGTTTGAAACGAGCTTGTATCCGCAAAGCAAAAATCTCTGCAGTGGCTTTCCGGAAAGCATTTTGCCATCACAAGCTGGTAGAACTTGATGCTACGGGGGTGAATGCAGATATTACAATCACAGACATCATAAGTGGACTTGGCAGCAATAAATGGATCCAACAAAACCTTCAGTGCCTTGTGCTGAACTCATTAACTCTCTCCTTGGAAGACCCATATGAAAGATGCTTCAGTCAGTTGTCTGGTCTTCGTGCTTTGAGCATTACCAATGTGCTGTTCTACAATGAAGACTTAGCAGATGTTGCATCACTTCCAAGGTTAGAAAGTCTAGATATATCCAATACCTCTGTCACTGACATAACTGCACTCCTCACCTGCAAGGATCAACTTAAGTCTCTGACCATGCACCACCTGAAATGCTTGAAAATGACGACCACGCAGATTTTGGATGTTCTAAGAGAACTAAAATATCTGAATCATCTTGATATTTCAGATGATAAACAATTCACATCAGATATAGCACTTCGTTTACTAGAACAGAAAGATATCCTACCTAACCTTGTGTCTTTGGACATTTCCGGAAGAAAGCATGTTACAGATGAAGCTGTAGAAGCATTTATTCAACAAAGACCAACAATGCAGTTTGTGGGACTGTTAGCTACTGATGCTGGCTACTCAGAATTCCTTACAGGAGAAGGAAACTTAAAGGTTTGACTTTTTAATTTTGTCTATTTAAGGTGGTTACAACAAACATGTGGTTCTCCCAGAATGAAATTATAGGTTCACCTCCCATCATAGTATTTTTATCAGTTAATGGCAATTGCTAATAACTCAGGCCTTTGTGTAACTGTTCCTGTGCCAAAATTTGGGTCATATTGTCTATTTTTCTATACCAGTCAATGAGTCTTGAAGTACTGCTTTGAGATATCAAACCTATGGGAACAGGACGATAGCACTGGATAGTCTGAATCTATTTATTGGCATAATAAACTCTGGTTCCTTGGCATAACCTCTAGCATAAAGCATCAATATTTCAAAGCCTCATTCATATTGATGCATTGGCATTTGACTGCAGCTTTGAGCAGTTCTACTTAACACACTAGATGCAATAAAACTTTATATTCAGGAACTACTTTTGTATTCCAGCTCAACATCTGTTTTTCAGATCGATGTTTCTGCCTGTCACCCAGCCCTTTTATTACATCAGTGACACACCATGATGTGAGCCTCACTTCTGCCCCCTCTTTTCTGGATAGGGCATTGGCTACCTTGTTCTCAAACCCCTCAATATGTTTAATACTCCTGCAAAGCTATACTCCAGCGTAGCAATCTGGAGTTGATTCCTTTTGTTCTCTCGAACCATATTAATGGTGAGTGATCTGTTAACACCCTGAACCACCTGTTGGAATTATCTGAGCTGTTTTACACCCCACACAATAGCGTAACATTCCATTTCTATTACCAGGTAATTCTGTTCAGTGAGAGACAGGTTTTTTGGTCAGAATGCAATGGGGTGTTTCTTCCTGGTCTGCTTCAGTACATCTCCTAGGCCTGTGTTGGATGCATCAATTCAATTCAAATACTTTCCTAAAATCTGGACTGGCCAAAATGGGTGTGCATCTCTCCCTTGATCTGTTCCCTCATTGTCCCTATAGTTCTGTAAGCCCTTCTATTTACTAGGTGTGCATCACTGGTGTTAATGTGGTGGTCTCTCTGGTAAGTGAAACCAGGTTTGTTAGAGAATACCATTTTTTGACTTTGTAACACAGCCACTACTTTTTTTTTTTATGGGGGTTATCCCTTCACTTAAATTAATGCTCTCTAAAGAGTTCTCCCCATTACTCTCAGACATTAAGTCTAAGAGAGGTATCTGCATAGCATATCCTGTTTACTATAGCCTCTCCGTTATGGTAAGCTTTTACTCTGCTAATATGTACAGTTTGGGGTAAACCGCAACTATAGGGTTTTTGTACCTGATAAGTAACTTCATTTAGTTTCTCTGTCACCTCAGAGGGACCCGCCCATGAAAGTATTTCATGCTTTTTGTAGGGGCTAATACCAAAACATCTATATTAAAGGCTCTTTCACTTGTCTTCTTGTCATACCATGCTTTTTGTATAGTTTGGCTTTCTTCAAGATTATGCTGTACCAGCTCCATAATGGTTTTAGCTCTGCCATGAATTTAGGTACAAATTCAGTTATATTGAAATGTCTGCTAATGTGTGAGCAGCTGATTTTTGTACTGTTACCACTTAAGAATAAACAGTAGGCAGTAATTTCCAGTGAGATCAGAACAGTTGTAGAACAGTCCAGCAAAACTTCTCTATGAAATATCTTGTGAAGATAAACTGATAACCCTAGGTAATATAGTATGTGAGACAGACATAAGAGTTCCAAATGGTGTGGGTTTTTTTACTTGCAAAATGCATCGTAGTTTAGTGATAATCAACACTGTATTTTATCAATAGAGCAAGTAAAAACATGGCAACAGCATCTCTCAGAACACTGTAGTATGAAAGATTATTTCCTGGTCTGTCAGCAAGATCTGAGAGATTTGTTTGGCCCAAGCAATATGGGATGCAGAACATTGATTGTGGACTTATATAAACACATCAAATGCAAAGTCTCTTGGCATCTTGTAAAGGAGCCAAACATATATCCCTTCAGATATTCTGAGGTGAATTAACGTAACTTTTTTATGTGTATGACTGAGCCATTTCTTCTCCTCCCCCCCCTCCCCCCCCCCGCAAATCACAATTCACCAACTGCAGTGAACATTTACTTGCCCCTAGGAAACACATGAAGTACCAAAGCATATTGCTTACCTATAAAGAGATTTAAAAAGCAATGGCATTAGATAATGGGAGTGCTTGCTGTAACGGGGGTGAAAAAGATACCAGGTGAGCAAGGGAAATTTTTTAAAGGTACTTTCCAAAGCCTAAGTTCTTTTGTCTTGACTGCCAGAAAAGAAAAGAGAAGTGTGTTCTTAACCTGAGTTTTATGGGGACTCATAGAAGTGTAGGACTGGAAGGGATCTCAATAGGTCATCTAGTCCAGTCCCCTTCCCTCAAGGCAGGACTAAGTAATAACTAGACCAGGGGTTCTCAAACTTCATTGCACTGCAACTCCCTTCTGACAACAAAAATTACTACACGACCAGGAGGGGGGACTGAAGCCTGAGCCTGCCTGAGCTCCACTGCCCCTGGCACGGGGGCCAAAGCCAAAAGCCTGATTCCCATCATCCAAGGCTGAAGCCCTTGGGCTTTAGTTTTGGCCCTGCGCGCTGGGTCTCAGGCTTTAGCCCTGGGTAGTGAGGCTAAGGCTTTGGCTTCTGCCCTGGGTGGTGGGGCTCGAGCTTCATCCCTGGTCCCCAGCCAGTCTAACGCCAGCCCTGGTATCCCATTAAATGGGGTTGCAACCCACTTTGGGGTCCCAACCCACAGTTTGAGAAACACTGAACTAAACCATTCCTGACACATGTTTGTCTAATCTGCTCTTAAAAACCTTCAATGACAGAGATTCCACAACCTTCCTAGGCAATTTGTTCCAGTGCTTGTTAATTAACTCAAGGTAAATTCTAGTGAAGGCAATTGTTGTTTTTCACATGAGTTAGCAAGTTGAGTTAAAGTCTAGGCTTTAAGAATACATCTTTTTCTTTTTAAAAAAAAGAGAATATAGGACCTATGATACTTCTCATTAATAGAATTCTGGGAAGCTATAGCTACTGATTGAACTAATTAGTAACCTGCAAAAACGGAAGCTTTCTCTCACTGGTGTGGCTAAAACAAAGCACCACCTCCAGCTGAGAAAATTGCATCAACTATATTGTTTCAGCAGCAGCGTGTGCCCATTTGTGTGTGATGGATCATGCAGCTGTGAATCTTGCTTATAAGGCAAAAATTGACACCAGCAACATTAATTGGTTATGGAGTGACACTCCTCCTGCCTGATTGGTTACAGGGAGTTCTGGTCAAAGATTGGATTGAAGCTGAGTTTTGGTTTATACTTAGGGCCCTACCAAATACACAGCCATGAAAAATGCATCACAGACTGTGAAATCTGGTCTCCCCTGTGAAATCTGGTCTTTTGTGTACTTTTACCCTATACTATACAGATTTCACGGGGGAGACCAGCGTTTCTCAAACTGGGGTCCCGACTCAAAAGAGGGTTGTGGAGGGGGGTCACAAGGTTATTGTAGGGTGGTTGCAGTATTGCCACCCTTATTTCTGTGCCGCCTTCAGAGCGGGGTGGCCGGAGAGTGGTGACTGCTGGCCAGGTGCCCAGATCTGAAGGCAGCACGCCACCAGCAGCAGTGCAGAAGTAAGGGTGGCAATACCATACAATGCTACCCTTACTTCCACGCTGCCGCCTTCAGAGTTGGGTCAGGACCCCTACAGTTACAACACCATGAAATTTCAGATTTAAATATCTGAAATCATGAAACTTATGATTTTTTAAATCCTATGACCGTGAAATTGGTAGGGCCCTATTATACTGTACAATGTTACCTTATTTCAATGGGGAATGCTAAAGTGTGTCTAGTCCTGGGTTACTGCAGGCAGGTACTAGGTAGATGAAATGTTAAAAACACAGGGATTTGGATAAAATGCCACCAGCTTTGGAACAATAGTTTTGCACAATTAAGAAATTTCAAATTCTGAAATACAGTAATGACAACTTTTAAAAAATGGAAATATAAACTTCTTTGTCTGTTCATAGGTGTCTGGAGAAGCAAATGAAACTCAGATTTCTGAAGCACTGAAACGGTACAGTGAGCGGGCATTCTTTGTGAGGGAAGCACTCTTTCATCTATTCAGCCTTACGCACATTATGGAAAAAACAAAGCCTGAAATTTTAAAGGTAAAACAATACACTTCAGATGAGAAAATCTTGCCCTGTTCTGTAAGTTTAACTTCAGATGAGCATCTGGAAAGCTTATAATATACTGAAAACTTAGTGTATGTTATGTAGTTTTCTTCTGCCTGTTTAGTTACTTGATATTGCTTAAGAGATTTAGTAGAAATTATTAAGCTTCTGTTAATGTTCATGTGAAAGTGATTTATGTGGTAGTGGTGTGGATGGTGCAAAAGAGTTGATTTTCCTCTGAAAAGAGGCACCAGGCTAATTCAGCAGCAGTATGAATTCATTTTACAAATAAATACTTCTGAATATGGCTTAGAATAGTCTCCTAATATTGCATTATGACATGCTAACTATTGACCAAGTATTGCTTAAAGATAGACAGACTATTGACTTACCTGTAGGAGTTATTAGACTAAAAGCCTGTCCCTAGGCCACTAGCTTTGTATCATTGGAGCCCCAGAGGTAGTTCAATCTTTATCATTCCAATGGAAGGAGAGATCAGAGAGGTTCAGTTTTCTAACAAAAAAGATTATTGATCAGCATCTTTCAAATTGAACAAGTGACTTTAAGAAAATATCATGATTCTTCCAGCCCTACTGTGTTAGCAGGAGATATTGCTGCTTCATCATGTTAGTGTCAATTGCAAAGAACATCTGGATATTCAATCACCAGCAAAGATTACTCTTCCATTTCCCTGTGTGTAAGGTATTTGTGACAAGTTTACAAAGCCAAAAACATAACCTGAGAAGGGATGGCTATAGTCCTGTGGTAAATTAGCAGTCTTATTGCTGTAGCATTAAGCATTAAGATTATTTGCTTGAAATAACTGAGCAAAAGCAGAGAGGCTCTTTCGGGATACTGAAATGTCACTCATTTGTTGTTGAATGGGTTGTTGAATTGAGTGAGAGGTAGGGAGGAACTGTGGGGCACCAAATCACCAATGGATCCAGGGTTGTTCTTCAGTATGTGGATTTATATATAATGTGAATATGATTTTGTTTGTCTTTCAGCTCGTGGTTATTGGAATGCGAAATCACCCGCTGAACTTGCCTGTGCAGTTAGCAGCAAGTGCATGTGTGTTTAACTTAACCAAGCAAGATTTAGCAGCAGGCATGCCTGTTCGACTACTGGCTGATGTCACTCACTTACTCCTTAAGGCCATGGAACATTTTCCCAACCATCAACAGGTACAAATATTAGGTTTCTTTTTTCTGTGAATTTCTCATCTTAACAGGAGGCCTAATAATAGAAATACAGCCCAGGTGCTGTGATGTGTTTCTACTTTTGAGACTATTTTAATGCTATGAAGTATTGACTGTAAGCTAAATAGAGTCTCAGCTGTCTCGTAAACTTGATGGAGATCTAACCATTCCTGTAGATGTTGCAAAATAATATGAACTTAACAGAGAAGAGGCAAGGTCTGACTCTACCTCAACGATGGCCTTGAACAGATATACCCAAATATGTTTGTGTACAGTATGCACACCTGATATGTTGTAACTTGAAAGGCTGCTCTTTGTGACAGTTTTACTCTTAGACTGCAGTACTTTAATATAATCACAATGCATGACAAAACTTGTAGAAGTGCAGTTGGATAGTTAACTTACTAGAATTAAGGATCTGTGGTTGTACTATTGCTATGAACTGCGTCACTGTACAGTGAGATTCCACCTAACAGGCACTAATAGTAGCTGCATTTTCCCACTGACAAACACATGGGCAAGGAATGTCTGGTGCCTTTCTGTCCTTGATTTTTGCATTCCCTGGAGTCACTTCCCTGTTGAACTTTCTGCCTCATAGGAGTGCAGTTTGTAGAAGCAATGTTCCTCTAGCATGGCTTTTTTAAAGACTTCATTTTACTGAAATCAAACTAATCAACAAGAACAATAAGAGGCAAATAAAAGAATAATGCCTATTGTCATCTTTATCAACCACGGTATGCACAAAACTCAGTAACTGTGCTAAACGTTTCCTCACACAGCAAAAAACAAAGAACCAGAACAGAAAGGAGAGAGACAAACAGGAGAGATACCACCATTAGATATCTGACAGCTATGTCCCAATGGTTATCGCCATGATATTATCATTATCCAGGCAGGATTGAGTTAAGTAAAAGTCCAGAACTGATTGTGTTGTCTTTTACAAAAACAGCCCTAAAGTTTCTGGTAGAGAATTTTGGATATATGGGTACCACTTCTCTCTACATGTTGCCTGTGGGTTATTGCTCAGTAAAGCATGATTAATTGAATGTATTGGAGGAAAGCTTCCCTCCAATGAGGAAGGTGGAAACTTCTTGTATAGTCCCTAATTACAAAACTCATTTTGGATGATGAGCCGCAAAGTAGCATTAGGCCTGGCAGGATTTGCTTGTGAGGTGTTTCAAAGAGGTCAAGCTAGTTGAAAAGTGTGGGAGATATATCACATTCCACAGGCTGTGAGGAATGAATGCCTACCTTTTTCCAAAAGTTAGCAAATGCCTGATATAGTGAAAGAGGCTGCCATTCTCAGCAGTATGTTTTGGGTTTTGTAAACTTGTCACAAATACCTTACACACCTTTAAAGACTGTGTGCTGGGGGCAAATAAGCCCTGTTTTTAATATCTGGTAGTGTTTCCCTTCCACCATGGGTCTAGAGCAGTGATAATCAGACTGGTGCAACTGGCTCTTTGATGTGTCTCCTATGGCTCTTCGCAGCACATGAAATTAAAACACTCTCTGGTTAATAATTAAATCAATGAGGATGCTTTTACTATGTTACTAACTAATTAAAATATCAACTTACTTATTTGCTGTGAGAATAATATTTAGTTGATGTATATATTTCTCCTGTCATTCACACTACTGTGGCTCTTTTGGATAATGTTGATTGCTAATTTGGCTCCTGAACCACTGAGGTCTGAGTATTACTAGTCTAGACCAGGGATCTCAAACTCAAATCACCACGAGGGCCACATGAGGACTAGTACATTGGCCTGAGGGCCGCATCACTGACATCTTTTCATACAACGATAAAAAAGTATTGTCAAAAATGAAGCAAAAAAAAAAAAGAGTAATACACTATGCTATTAAAAGTCAATGTATTAACTTTTTTAAAACTGTAATGTGAAGGGGTTTTTTAATAAAGTATAAACACCTGTAACTATTCTGTATGTGGTCAGTAACACTGATGATCTATACTAACAGTCTATCAACATAGCTGTAATGGCAGGAACTTTTTAAAGTAACTATTCATACAAAATACATTGCCACTTTTAACAAACATTCTTCCCAACTACTCACAGTAAAGAATCATGTGTGTTGAACTTCATACCTCAGACTGCTCATCTAGTCCATGAGGCCCCGCCCGTGCCCCCACCTTTTCCCACCCCCTTCCCCAAAGTCCCCGCCCCAACTCCACTCTCTCCCTGCCCCTATTCCAGAGGTGGGCAAACTTTTTGGGCCGAGGGCCACATCTGGGTGAGGAAATTGTATGCAGGATTGGGGTGCGGGAGGGAGTGCCGGGTGTGGGAGGGGGTGTGGTGTGCAGGAAGGGGCTCAGGGCAAGGGATTGGGGCAGAGGAGGGGTGTGGAGTGTATAAGGGGGCTCAGGGAAGAGGATTGGGGTGCACAGGAGTGCAGGGGACAAGGGGCTCAGGGCAGGGAGTTGGGGTGCAGGAGGGATGCAAGGTGCAGGCAGGGGGCTTAAGGCAGAGAGCTGAGGGGCTGGGGTGCAGGAGGGCTTCAGGCTCCGGGCTGGCATCGACACGCACTGGGGCCAGGGCAGGCTCCCTGCCTGCTTGCCCTGTCTCCAGCCCCGCGCCGCTCCAGGAAGTGCTGCGGCTCCTGGAGGATGAGGGGGCAGAGGGCTCCGTGTGTGCTGCCTTTGTTGCGCCTCCAGGTACCTCCCCCGAAGCTCCCATTGGCCGCGGTTCCCTGTTCCCGGCCAATAGGAGCTGCGGGGGGGGGGGAGGAGGGAGCGGTGCCTGGAGGCAAGAGCAATGCACGGAGCCCTCAGCCCACCTGCCCAGGGCTGTGGTGCCGGCTGCTTCTGGAGAGGGCGCGGGGCCCATGGCGCCACGGGAGGCAGTCCCGCGGGCCGGATCCAAAGTCCTGAGGGGCCAGATCTGGCCCGCGGGCCATAGTTTGCCCACTCCTGCCCTATTCCAACCCCTTCCCCAAATCCACGTTCTGGCCCTGCCTCTTCTCTGCCTCCTCCCCTGAGCCACGTCCCCACTCCGCCCCTTCTTCCCCCCCCCCGCTCCTCCGAAAAGTCCTAAGGACTGCCTGGAAGCACTGGGAGGTAGACGGAGGAGCAGAGACGCAGCATGCTTGGGAAGAGGAGGGTGCCCAAGGGGGAGGGGAGCTTGGCTGCCAGTGGAGTCGCCGCCTATGGGGGGGCCGCAGGAAATAACTCCATGGGCCGTGTGTTTGAGACCCCGGTCTAGACAGTTTTGATACCTCTTTTTCCAAATATTTTGGGAGTATTTCTTTACCCGAGTCCACTTCCAAAGGTTTTCTAGTATCTTCCTCTGTTGGCAACAAATTAACCATTTTTATAGTATGGATTTTAGAGATCATGAATGATTTGCAGATCTCATTAATTGTGATAGGATAACTGGCTTAGAGTGCTCTGTGTTTTGGGATATAGCTTTGAAGAAAGTTATGGATTTTTTTTAAACTGTTTCTCCCACCTTACTGGACCATTGAGTTTAATTGTCAGAGGAAGAAATGTTCTAGGTGCAAGACTATAGTACAGCCAGTTATATTTTTGTAGCCATGTCTACCTGGCTCTTATTAAGTTGTTGACCCTACCCATTTGGAGGTCAATTATTAATAGTCATTCTAGAAACCTTAATTAACAATAAGAAATTGGCATTGTACAGCTTGACACCACTTTCACCCCCAAAAAGCCTTTATACTTTGTATTGGGTAAAGAGACCATGCGAAACTTGACTCCCCAGTATTGTATGGCACATTCTCTAGTGAAGAGGGTGTTATTGTTATGTAAAGGGCTTTGCTTTGTTCTAGAAAAATGTGCGTGTTTTTGATTTGACACTTCTCTTGTTTAGAAGTATAACCATTTACAGTACAGTACATGATCCATCAAACTCCACGATTCTTATCTAAGAAGGAAGCACTTTGCAATTTTTGTATTTTTCTGCTGAACACTTTTTTGATCTAATACAGCTGCAGAAGAACTGCCTTCTTTCACTATGCAGTGACAGGATCCTTCAGGATGTTCCATTTAACAGGTAAGTTTAATCCTATTAATTAAAATGGGATGTAGAGTAACATATCGATGGGTTTTGGTTGTTATTTTTTAATCTCCTAGATTGTAGCGTTTATTTTTGAAATATTGGAGACCAGATATTGATTCATAGGGTTAGATTCTGATCTCAGATCCCATAGTAACTCACTTGCGTATACATGAGAAATTTTTGGGGCCCATAATTCACAATTATATAGATTATAGGTCTGAAAAAATCCTTGTCTAGACAAGGGAATTGACTTCAGTTAAATTACTCCAGCTCTACACTGGTGTAAAAGAGGTCAGAATTTAATCCCCAGTTTGCTGACTCTCTGGAATTGTGGAAGTGAGTTTTGTCATTTTGCAGTGGTCCCTTTATTTAGAAATGTCGTTGGAAGGTTTGCATCCAACATGCCTAGGTCAGATGATGAAGGATAAAGAAAGTGAGGGGTTATGTCTGGTCTTCAGCCAATTCTCCTTCAGCTCTTTACAAAAGAGAACCTTGTGCTTTTATATTAAACGTCTAGTAAAAGAGACACTGGGGGAGCAGATCCTGAAATCTGAGTAATCCCTGTGATCTTGGCCTAACTGAAGATTTTATATTTTCTGTAGCAGGCTGGCAGACTGTAAGCTCTTCACATTTTCAGTAGAGATTTCTGTTGGTGGTGTTCCTTGGTTTACCTAAAGGCTGTTGTAAAAGCTGATGTTGAAACTTTTCTGAGGGTATGTCTATACTACCCACCGGATCGGCGGGCAGAGCTCAATCCAGCGGGGGTCGATTTATCATGTCTAGTCTAGACGTGATAAATGGACCCCCGAGCACTCTCCCATCGACTCCTGTACTCCTCTGCCGCGAGAGGCGCAGGCGGAGTTGACGGGGGAGCAGCAGCAGTCGACTCACCGCAGTGAAGTAGGTCTAAGTACATCAACTTCAGCTATGTTATTCATGTAGCTGAAGTTGCGTAACTTAGATCGATCCCCCACCAGTGTATACCAGGCCTTTGTGTTGCTCTGTAAATTTCACTCATTGCGTGGGCCTGACACTAGCTTTGCCTGCTCTTAATTCCGATGTTCACTTCCACCTGCTTGGGACAAAGCACAGTGCTTCCGATTTCTACTGCATGGGGGCATCCTGGTCTGATGTGTGGTGTTTATTTTCTGTTTCAAAGGCTTATGCAACTTCTGTTCTGAAAATAAAAACTGTTAACTTTCAGATTTGAAGCAGCCAAGCTTGTTATGCAGTGGCTATGTAACCATGAAGATCAAAATATGCAGAGGATGGCAGTGGCTATAATCTCCATTCTAGCTGCAAAGGTACAAGACTTATACATGTAGAAGTGCTGAAGTATAATTTCCCAGGTCCTGATGAATTTTCTGATATTCACCTAATGTTTTTGTTTATAGCTTTCAACTGAGCAAACAGCTCAACTTGGTGCAGAGCTCTTCATTGTTAGGGTAAGTCCAATGCTGTGTCTTACAAATTGCTCCCCCCGAATCTCCTATTTTAAATAATTTTGAAATTGGCTACAGTTAGATGTATTCTATTAAACTAAAAATAAGCAGTTAAATTTTACCTTCTGTCAGTACTGCTACCAGGAAAAGATTGGCATTCCAGACTGTCAGGAGAGGACTTTGTCACCGTGTTAATGAGGGTGGCCTTTAGGCCCAGCTAAATAGAAGCCAAAGTAAATAACTTGATTGTGTCAGGACTTAAATGACTGCAGTATGGATGGAAAACTCAACTCTGACTCAAACTTTTTTTTATTTGCAATTTACTTTACCTTGAAAACAAGCTCCTGTGGACATATTTACTTTGCCATGCAGGTATAGTACATAGGGCCACCGTGGTGTCAGTTGGCTGCAGCAATACATAGAGGTTAAACTAAGTATCTCACACCTTTTAAAAAAGTTTAACATGTTTTTACTGGAGTTTGGAATAAAATTGTGACACAGAACAAACTATCAGAAGTCATTGTTCGTGGGACCTGGTTTCAGGAGCAGTTTGATGGCTTCAACTTCAGGGCAGTGGAAATACACATTTCAGAAATGGCTCTCTCAATTTCTTGAGAGAAACTATAATGCAAAACACATCTCTGCTGGCGCCTTACTTATGGCCAACCAGTATACCAAACTACATTTCCTTAATGTCTGTGCAGGATAGATGTTCAAGAGGAAGCTATCGATCAGTTATAAATCTTAATTCTCGTCAGAAGAAATTAGGTGTCTTAGTGGAATTCATTGCAGAAACAAAAAAGTCAGAATCTTGATCCAGTTTATTTGATGCAAGTCACTAAAAGTAGTGACTACTAGTTATTAAACACCCAGACAGAAGCTTAAATTAGTATTTAATATTTTCCCCTACCAACCTTAGTTTAATGGTTTTCTTTTTTAAAAAAATGTGCAATAGAATATTTAGGAAAAATTGCCACTGCTTGAAACAATCAAACGGAGGTGGTGGTCTTATACAGTTGGCCCATAACAATCCTGCAAGAGGTTTAAGAGGTAGAGAGATGGAAAAAAACAACAACCCACAAACATGTAGGAACAAAATTAAAAAGGCCAAGGTACAAAACAAGATTAAACTAGCTAGGAACAAAAAAATGTTTTCTTGTTACCCTTTACAAATACATTAAAAGCAAAAGGGAGACCAAGGACAGGTAGGCCCATTACTCAACAAGGAGGGAAAGGCAATAACAGAAAATGCAGCAATTTTTTTGCCTCCTTTTTCACCAAAAAGGTTAGCAGTGATTGGACATTTAACACAGTGAACATCAGTTTAAATGGGGTAGGATCTGAGGCTAAAATAGGGAAAGAACAAGTTAAGAGTTACATAGACAAATTAGATGTCTTCAGGTTGGCAGGATCCGATGAAATACATCCAGGATATTGAAGGAACTGGCAAAAGAGGTTTCTGAGCACCTAGTGATTATTTTGAGAGCTGATAGAAAGATCCCAGAGGACTGTAAAAGGGAACATATAGTACCTATCTATAAAAAAAGGGAATAAGGACAACCGATCAGTCATCTTATCCTCGGTACCAGGAAAGATAATAGAGCAAATAATCAAACAATCAGCTTGTAAGCACCTAGAAGATAACGTGATAAGTGACAGTCAACATAGATTTGTCCCAAAAAAATAAAATAAATAAATCGTGTCAAACCAACCTAACATACTACTTTGACAGGGTAGCAAGCCTTGTGGATGGGGGAGGAAAGCAGTAGATGTGAATCTCGAGTTTAGTAAGGTTTTTTGATACTGTCTCATAAGCAAACTAGGGAGATATACCCTAGATGAATCTACTGTAAGATGGATGCACAACTGGTTGGAAAACTGAACTCAGAGAGTAGTTATTAAGAGTATAAGAGAGTAGTAGTCAAGCTGGAAGGGTATATTGAGTGGGGTCCCACAGGGATCTGTCCTGAGTCCGGTACTATTAAATATCTTAAAAAATGATTTGGATAATGGCATAGAAAATACACTTAGAAAGTTTGTGGACAATACCAAGCGGGGAGGGGTTGCAAGCATTTTGGAGGACAGGATTAGAATTCAAAATGATCTTGGCAAACTGGAAAAATGCTCTGAAATAAATAGGATGAAATTCAATAAGGACAAATCCAAAGTACTACTCTTAGGAAGGAATAATCAATTGCATAAATACAAAATGGTAAATGACTGCGTAGGATGGAGTATTGTAGAAAAGGATCTGGGGGTTATAGTGGATCACAAACTAAATATAAGTCAACAATGTAATACTGTTGCCAAAAAAGCTAACATCATTCTGGGATATATTAGCAGAAGTGTTGTAAGCAAGACATGAAAGGCACTCTTCCACTGTACTCAGACTGCTAAGGCTTCTTCTGGAGTATTATGTCCAGTTCTGGGCACCACACTTTAGGAAAGCTCTGGACTTTCTCAGATTTGTCCAGATAAGAGCAACAAAATCATTAAAGGTCTAGAAAACATGATCTACAAGGAAAGATTGGAAAAAAGTGGGTTTGTTTAGTCTGGAGAAAAGAAGATTGAGGGGGGACATAAGTCTTCAAGTATGTACAAGGTTGTTACAAAGAGGAGGGAGATAAATTGTTCTCCTTATCCAGTGATGACAGGACAAGAAGCAATGGGCTTAAATTGCAGCAAAGGAAATTTAGGTTAGACATTAGGAAAAACTTCCTAACAGTAAGGAATGTTGAGGAGTGGAAATAATTATCTAAGAAGGTTGTGGAATCTCCATAATTGGAGATGTTCTTTCATCATCTAACATGTTCTTTCATTTAAGAACATGTTAAACACCTGTAAGGGCTGGTCTAGATAATACTTAGTCCTATCTCAGTACAAGGAACTGCACTAGATGACCTATCAAAGTTTCTTCCAGTCCTACATTTCTATGATGCTATGAATATGCTTGCTCTTTTATAAAAGAATGCAAGCATAGGGCGAATAGGAAAATAATTAGGAGAAAAATACAGAAAAACTGACTGTGTTAATCACTAAGTATATAAATCTCCATTCTAATCAGAGATGCAGTTACCCCAGTCATTGTCCTAGTCTGTGCATAAGTAAACAAAGATGATGATATAGGAATAGAGCACACAACTTCAAAGCTAACTGTCCTTTTTGTTCTTCCTTTTTCAGCAACTTCTACAAATAGTTAAGCAGAAAACAAATCAGAATCTAGTGGATACTACACTCAAGTTTACACTGAGTGCGCTTTGGAATCTCACTGATGAATCTCCAACCACATGTCGGCACTTTATTGAAAATCAAGGTCTAGAACTCTTCATGAGAGTCTTAGAGGTGAGGACTATGGTTTATGCGGTGGATTGCATTCCTTGGTTCTAAAATTTTAGCATTAACAAACCATTATTTTGTGGCTTACATAAGCTATATTTCACTTTACAGTCTTTCCCATCTGAGTCGTCTATCCAACAGAAAGTTCTTGGCCTTCTGGTAAGAAGAATAGAAAAATTATAAATTTCACAGAAATACAAGTTGTTCTTAATTGTCTCCCTATTTAATTTCTATTTGAGAATTGGCTTAGATGGTACACTGTTAATTATACTTTATTTTCTTAACCTTTAATCTTACATATTGGGTTCTTGTGAGCTATGCATTTGACATCATGATTTTTAGACTACATTGCCAGTGTTCCCAAAGCACCACCTTATGTAGGAGTGGCTATTTAATAGTTATTATGGACAGTCTGAGCCTTCAGGAAAGGGTAGGAAGTAAGTCCTCAAATGACTTCAAGGACTCAAAAGAAGGTTAAAGGTTGAAAGTCAATGGGACTTTAGGGTCCTAAATCACTCTGGGTAAATTCTCAAAAGGATCTGTTTAGAAGTTTTTATTCTTTTTTAAAATAAGAGTATAAATAACTTAGTGATCTATGTCTTAATGGTTTGAGGGAGTCTTTCATGGAAGGGAATGTTTTGAGGTAGGAAGTGAAAGCCATTAACTTTTAGACAAATTCAGAGTAAAACGGGGAGATTTTCAAAGGCAAAATTGGCAGTTAGATGCCTAGCTCCCATCTATGACTTTGAAATTTGCCTCTAATATCAATACATATAACTGAGTTAAAGTTAGACACCCATTAATACATCATTATTTCTATTGATATTGTCTCAATTCTGTTTTCCTACAGAACAACATAGCAGAAGTGAAAGAGCTACATTCTGAGCTAATGTGGAAGGACTTCATAGACCACATCAGTAAACTATTGCACAGTGTTGAGGTAGAAGTCAGTTACTTTGCAGCTGGGATTATTGCTCACTTGATATCTCGAGGAGAGCAGGCCTGGACATTGAGTCACACTCAGAGGACATCTCTTCTAGAACAACTGGTATAGAAATAGCTAAAAATATTCCCTGCTTTTGTGTTCTATTAATGTTAATTGCCTGTAATCAGCATTAAGTATTTCAGCACTTGGTTCTCTATCTTGCAGCATTCAGCCATTTTGAATTGGCCAACGCCAGAATGTGAGATGGTTGCCTACAGGTAACTACTGCCTTGATTTAAAGTTTGGGAAATACTAACTCTAGCACCCTTCAACTTGCTCTAAAAATTACAGATCTGTGCCTGAAGCGTTGTAGGCTGCCTGCCAAACCATGCTTCTGGACTGCAACCTCTAGTATCTCACCTTGGACAAGGTGGCTTGACCTTTGGGAGTGATGGGAGAAATGAGTCAGCCTGGGTCTCCTTTCAGAGCCAGATATAGGGCTGTTCTTTTCCTGTCTCCTACTACAGCCAGCCTTACCTCTTTAGCTAAACTTTCGAATTAATGTTCAAAGGACCATCTGAAGAAACAAAACAGCATATTAGCTGTTGAGCTACAGTAATATAGGGTGGTATTGTATGCCACAGATTCTGGGTTTTAAGGCTGGAAAGGACCATTAGATCATCTTGTATGACCTCTTCTATAACACAGGTCAGGTACTCCTGCCTGTAAGTAATGTGAGGCACCAGATGAATGGGGAACTGCGGCCTATGGGAGCTTCGAGGGGGGAGGGAGAGGAGATTCCTGGAGGCACGGCAAGGGCAGCGCACACAGAGCCTTCCGCCTCTGCCTCCCTCCCCCAGGGGCCGCAGCGCTTCCTGGAGCAGCGTGGGGCCGGGGACAGGGCAGGCATCCAGGGAGCCTGTCCTGGCCCAAGTGCGCGCTGCTGCCACCCCAGAGCCGCTTTAGGTAACCGGTGCTGGGCCGGAGCTTGAACCCCTCCTGCACCCCGCCCCCCCAACTTCCTGCCCTAAACCCCCTGCCTGCACCTCACATCCCTCCTGCACCCCAACTCCCTGCCCTGAGCCCTCTTGTATACCCTGAGCCCCCTGCTGCACCCTGCACCCTTCCTGCACCCCAACCCCTGCCCTGAGCCCCCTCCTGCACACCACAGCCCGCAGTCCCTCCCAAACCCCAACCCCCTGCATACAACCGGCCCTGCATACAATTTCCCCACCCAGATGTGGCCCTCGGCCCAAAAAGTTTGCCCACCCCTGTGCTATGGCTTAGAGTCGTGATTTATTGGTAAATAACATAAACAAACTATTTTAAGCCCTGGGAACAAAAGTCAAATACTGCATCCAAGACTCTAACACAACGGTTACACCCAAAGTGGGTTGGGACCCTATGGTAATGGGGTCGCCAACACTGGCATTAGACTTGATGGGACCCAGGGTCGAAGCCCGAGCCCCACTGCCTGGGGCCAAAGCCCGAGGGCTTCAGCCCTGGATGGCGAGGCTCAGGCTTTGGGCCCCCCCACCTGAGCAGTGGAGCTTGGGCTTTGACTCCTCTGCCCCGGGTGGTGGGGCTTGGGCGGGCTCAGGCTTTGGTCCCCCCTACTGGGGTAATGTAGTAATTTTTGTTGTCAGATGAAGGTCGTGGTGCAATGAAGTTTGAGAACCCCTCTCTAACCTATCACAATTGTCTTTCTTACCTAGACCCTTAACTAAACATGTAGTGAAGGTATGGGCTCGGTAGTAATGGTATCCAGTAGCCAAATGAAGTGCTGAGCATCTGTTTTTGTTTTTTATCTGTAGGTCTTTCAACCCTTTTTTCCCACTTCTTGGCTGCTTCGTGACACCTGGGGTTCAGCTGTGGGCAGTGTGGGCTATGCAGCATGTCTGCAGCAAAAACCGTATGTACTAGGAATGAAACTACATTTAAATTCCTCTCTCTTAACATATAGTCTACCAGGATAACTAAAAGAATCCAGGAAGTTCTAGTGGTCTTCATCCTTAACTCTGGGAAAAGACATGTTAAGGTTTTGCTTAAAATAGGGCCAGAAACTCTTTTAAACTATACTATTTTATCTACATGGATTTTATTTTTGATATGCACATTAATTCAAAACAGATGCATGTTAAACAAATACTTCATTGGGCTTTCTAGAAATGCATTTTGTTCAGAAATTTCAGCAATAAATAAAATACAAAGTTATGGACAACATAAATTCTGATTCCATTTAAAGAAGACCAGAGAGTATAGCAAGCAGTAATCTCCTGGGGATTTGTGTTCATCCTGGTTCTTCTTCGAGTACTTGTTCATGTCAATTCCATTCTAGGTGTGTGCATGCCCACGTGCACAGTCGTCGGAGACTTTTGCCTTAGCAGTATCTGTAGGGTTGGCTGCGGGGCCCCCTTGAGTGCTGTTCTCATGTGGCGGAATATCAGGCACCGCCGACCCTACGCCTTCTCAGTTCCTTCTTACTGCCCATGATGGTTGTTTGGAGTGCCTTGTCTTGCATTGCAAAAGTGTTAGCAGTTTTTTCAACCCATTGTTCTGTCTCCTCTGTAGTTAGTTTTTAGGTACTTTAGTTTGACCAAATGTTAGATAGTTTTAGTAGTTAAAGTCCTGACTGGGACTTCGCTGCGTAGCAGGGCATGTCCGGTTCCCCAGGCTTTAAGCCATGTTCATCGTGTACCCAGCTGATGCCTATTAGTGACCCCCACGATAGCTGTTTGAAGTGTCTGGGGGAATCACACAGAAAAGACAAGTGCAGGATCTGCAAGAACTTTCACCTTTGAACTCAAAAGGAGTGGGATATCCACTTGAGGGCTCTCCTCATGGAAGCTGCACTTCATCCTGGGTTGGAGCCCTCCCAGTTGTAGTCCACGCTAAGTACTTCGGTACTGGCGTGCAGCACAGCACACCACCAGCACCAGAACCTGCGCGGCACTGTTCCCCTTCGCCGGTGCTCAAGAAGCAGCTGAAGCCCAAAGGCCCATCAGCACCACAGGACAAAGGGGCTTCGGGCAAAGGATCTGTGCTAGGCCACATGCCCACCCCGGAGTTGCTGTGGTCTGACCCCCTAGCCCAGTCAGGGATCTGCCTCCGATTCCTCAGAGCGGCAGGGGATCCTGGCCCCTCATAAGGCCACTTGTGCCTGAGGTGGCCCTGGCAGCCAAGGACCAAGTAGACTGGCCCGCACCTCAGATACCAAGCCAGGCGATGGACCGGTTAAGGCCCAGACCTCTAAGGGCAAGCCGGTTATGGGACCTCCCTCCAAAGCAATGGAGCATCCTTGGTCCCCAGATCGCAGGCATTGATCCCCGTCACCACGGCATAGGACCCCGGTGCTGCAGCCTTGATCTCTGGTTAGAAGACCCAGGTCTCTAACACCAAGGTTGCCACCTATGAGGCGTGGGATGCCTGAGTTGCGATGCCCATCCCTGTATCTGCGGTACCACCAGCCTCCCGCCAGAGATCGCTGCAGTGCAGATCCTCATCGCCTAGTCAGTCCCCCTGGTGTCGATCCCTCTCGGTGCGGGATCGTTCCCAGTCGTGGCATCGGTCTCTGACTCCCCGATACTGCTCTTCAGGCATGCACTGTTTCCTTACCGGTCGCCGACAAGGGTCAGCTCACAGACTCGGGCATCTACGGCTGTGCCCTGGTTGCCAGAAGGGCAGTGGTCTGAGATGGAGGGAGAGTTCAGCCCCTCACCTAGGTGGCTGCTCCATTTCGTCTACCGCTCCGACTGAATTTGCTGTCACAAAACCTCAGCACCTTCCTGCACACGAACCTAGCAGCATTGCACTTAACGGCTTGGCTGCTGCATGGCTAAATGTGGAGGATCAGGAGTGCTCGGCTGGAGTCCAGCAAGTCTTGCTGGCCGGAGAAAGCCCTCCACTAGAGTGACCTACACAGCCAAGTGGAGGCAGTTTATGTGCTGGTCCTCAAATAAAGGCATTCAGCCCGAGCAGTCTTTGCTGCATTTAATCCTGGACTACCTTCTGCACCTCAAGCTCCAAGGCCTGTCCCTGTCATCCATTAAGGTCCATCTGGCTGCTCTTTTGGCTTTCCACCTGCCATTAGTGGGCAGGTCGGTTGTCTCCATGGCATGACTGTCAAGGGCCTTGAGTGCCTCTACTCGCACATCAGGGACCCAGTCCCTCCGTGGACCTAAATCTCGTGTTATCTTGGCTCATGGCACCCCTCCCCCCCCCCCCCCCCTTTTGCCCCTCTGGCTTCCTGTTCTCTCCTCCTCCTTCCTTGGAAAGTTGTGTTCTTGGTTGCAATAACCTCAGCCTGCAGGGTCTCTGAGATTAGGGTACTTGCTTTGGAACCGCCCTATACAGCTTTTACAAGGACAAGGTCCAACTGCGTCCACACCTGGCCTTCCTGCCCAAGGTGGTCTCCCAGTTTCATGTGGGCCAGGCCATTTATCTACCCGTCTATTTTCTAAAGCCGCATAAGTGGAGGAGTGTTAGCTGCATTCCCTAGATGTTAGAAGGGCGCTAGCCTTCTACATTGAACGGACCAAGCCACTCCGCAAATCTACGCAGCTGTTCGTTGCAGTGGCCAACAGAATGAAAGGTCATCCAGATTCTGCTCAAATAATTTCTTCTTGGATCACCACCTTCTTCGCTACTGCTATGACCAGGCGAAGGTGCCACCTCTAGTGATTGTCACCGCCCACTCAACCAGAGCGCAAGCCTCTTTGGCAGCTTTCCTAGCCCAAGTGCCTATCCAGGACATCTGTAGGGCAGCCACCTGGTCATCTAGCCACGCATTCATGTTCTATTACGCGCTTACCCAGCAGGCCTGGGATGATCCTGACTTCAGTAGAGCAGTATTGCAAGCCACTAGGCTGTGAACTCCAAGCTCATGTCCGAGGATACTTGTGAGTCACCTAGAATGGAATCGAGATGAGCAAGCACTCGAAGAAGAAAAAACAGTTACCTACCTTTCGTAACTGTAGTTCTTCAAGATGTGTTGCTCATGTCCATTCCATTACCGCTCTCCTGCCCCGTCAAGAGTTGCCGGCAAGAAAGAACTGAGAGAGCGTAGGATTGGTGGCGTCTGAAATGCCAACGCATGAGCACGGCACTTAAGGAAGATATCGCTAAGGCAAAAGTCTCCGACAACTGTGCACGTGGGTGCACAAAACCTAGAATGGAAGGGACATGAGCAACGCATTTCCAAGAACAACAGTTACAAAAGGTAGGTAACCGTTTGTTTTATTCAATCATAGTATCATAGGGTTGGAAGGGACTTCAGAAGGTCATCTAGTCCAGCCCCCTGCTCAAAGCAGGACCAATCCCCAGACAGATTTTTACCCCAGTTCCCTAAATGGCCCCCTCAAGGATTGAACTCTCAACCCTGGGTTTAGCAGACCAATGCTCAAACCAGTCTCCCCCCTCTCCCCCCCCCCATGACTTGCTGTGTATCATGAAGTGGGTTTCTTAATCTCAGTGCCCCATTTGAGATCTGATGAAAGATGCCATAAGAGAAAAGTATTAATTCCCTTAGAGTACCTACATGCAATGTGACTGAACAAACTCACTACTTTCAATGCTCACTGTTTCTGTTTCTCATGTGATTTAGGTGCATGTGCCCTCACTACTCTCCATACTGTATGTGTATTGCAGCTTTCCTCTCAGAGATCAATGAGTTACTTTCAGTGCTGGTGTGTAATGCCATTAACAGCAATAGCTTTGTGCCTGCTTATATCAGGGTCAAAATCACTTCTTCCACAACAGAAATGCATGTATACAACAGCACACCGTAACAGTGCATAACAGATTATCACAGGAAGGGAAAACTCCATTCCTTAGCTTTTTGGGCATATGCTTAGTGCTGTATAAATGTTCTGCAGGGATTTTCTTCTAGGTGTACACTGGTCCTAGGTCCAGGGTGACCATTCCCAGATTAAGAGATGAGCTGACAAAGCTGTATTATTAACCGGCCTAAAGATAATGGAGTGTATAACTAGGACACTGTAACCTATGTGGCAACATTAAACTGAAATTGCAAAGCAGGGACTCCAGCCTATCCCAAGCCCTTTTCTCCTCTGCGTCCCCCACATTACTATCAGATCAGTATAGTGCCTGTTATATAACTTATTAATTTTGGTATGTATGTTATACTGACCTAAATTCTAAATTTTCCATTTGCTGCAGATATTTGAATTGACAGTGAGTAATGGCCTGATAGAAATGGTCAGCATAGGGAAAGCTGGAGAAATTGGTAGCTAGGTAACAAACCTAGGAATTACCATACAGGATCAGACCAGTGGTCCACCTATTCCTGTATGCCGTCTCCAACAGTGTCCAGTACCAGATGCTCCCAGAGGAAGGTGTGAGGAAACCCCATGGTAGATAGCAATAGAGTAACCTTCTTGTAGAGGAATCTTCCTAACTCATCATTTAGAGATTGCCCTGTGCCCGTAAGCATGAAGGTTCAGTTGGGGAAGCATGGGAGCTTTTGGTTATTAATATCCAGGAGGTGGTGGGGCTCTTGGTATTGGGGACAGGACAGAGAACTTTAAAGTTGAGAGGAGTAGGGTTTAAATTCCTGGGGGTGGGTGGTGGTCCCTTTTTGTCCCCCTCACCCCCATTGACAACCCTTGATAAGAACTAGCTGCCCCTCTGAACCGTGCCCCAATATCCCACACAACATCCAAAATTGACAACTAAGTATATTGACTTGATTCTGCTAAATTTGATCAGCAGTGAAATATTTAATGTCCGTGCTTAAATTGTTAACCTCCGTGTCCGTCCGTCCGTCCCCGCCCCGCTGAGGTGAATGGGGACAGTTCAGACTTCTCCGAGCTGTTATTTGAGGATAGATTTGTTGACAGATATTTGTAGGCAACTATCACTCCATTAAGTTACATTAGCCTCATGATTTGAAAGCTTTCTTTACAACCGTGAGAGACTTAATTTTCTAAAAATTAAAACTCCGATTCTCAAGCTAAGCTGTACTCCGGTTTAATTGTGCATTTTTGCATTATATACGTGGCTCCAGATATGATCAGTGCTCCTGTATGTAAGAATGCTGAAGTCGTATATAGTTGAAATGTGTGTTACATACCTTTTTAAGTCAATAATACAAATGGTCAGAAATATGGAGTTTTGTATTGGGGGGAGGAGTGCATTCCTGGCAACTTACAGTAGGTACCATTTTAAAAAATTGCATTTATCAATGGTCAGTGCACTGGGTTTCCGTGAAAATTTTTCCTGTTTACAGAATGGGGCAATATTAATATTGTGATATCTCAGATACTATGTCATGCTAACTGATACATACTGCAGGCACCAATAACAGCAGTTTGTCTGTTTAGGTACTTAGTTAGATCACATTGGCATGTGAGTGCCAAAAATATTAGAGTGTATCATTGCAACACAAATGAGAGAGAGAGAGAGAAGTATTATCCACATTTTATAGGGTGTCACAGGAAGTCAGTGGCAGAGCTGGGAATTGAACCCAGATGATATGAGGCCTGGTCAAAGATCTTAACCACAAGAGCCTTCTTTCCCATACAGTGAAATTTTACTGAATGACAATGCAATTTTGCAGACACTTCAAATTTCCTAAATGTTGACTGGAATAATAGATAGATCAGTGTTAACTCCACCACCTGAGTGTATTTCACAACTGCTTTTCTTCTCTACAGACAGTTAACTTTTTTGTATATCTCATTTCAGCTGCCAGGTATTGCAACATGCTAATTGAAGAAGGTGGATTGCAGCACTTATACAACATCAAGGAAAATGGCCAGACTGATCCAGATGTCCAGCGAATTGCAATTGCCATTCTAGATAGCTTAGAAAAACATATTGTACGTCATGGGAGACCACCTCCATGTAAAAAGCAGCCACAAGCCAAACCAAACTGAAAGCTGCAGGTATAAGTTTGTAAACCATCCTCTCTGTAATAATTCTGTATCACGTGTGTAGTTGGAGTTACTTGTACTACAGTGGTCACCAGTGAAGTTATTTTCTAACAGTTGTGGTACTGGATACCACTTGTGGTAACTCATGGGCAAATGTCTACTTTAATGACAACTTCTGAGGGGATCTATGATCAATGCTTGATCTAGTCATACCTATAGGATTACTGATGACTACAGCAAGGTGGGACTTGAATAGTTTGGAATGCACATCCAAAAACAAACCTCTAGGAATATCTTGTTTTGTGACTTAATTGTGGGACAGAAAGCTTGTTTCATCCCTGTCATTGTGAATATAGAACTGTTTATCAACTCAGTGTTTGAATAGAACTGTCGGCAAGAGTGGTGAATCTCACAATCACAGCTTTAAACAAAAATTCATGCATGCACTCATGTAACTAAGGTAACCAGAATGTCCCATTGTTTATGGACCCTCCATAAGCCCAACTAAGTCTTCAAAACTCCTTGTCTTGGGACCTGCAAGCTGTGTCCTTTGTCTCTCCAGCACTAGACTGTTGTCTTTTCCAGCTGTTGGCTTCCCATGACTCATTTTTGCTGCCTCAGCAAGGTTAGGATTAGCATTGCTTTGGTGCAAATGGGAAACACTGAATTGCCTGCTCTGAAAGAAAGCAGTATAGGTACAGGTGTCAGTGGGGGACAGAGGAAAGCTTGAAATGCTAAGAGGATAAACTGAGTTTGACTTTCAAACTTAAAACTAAGGGTTTTTTTTTTTTTTAAGGAAGTGGTAGGAGAAGGAGGGAGCTCCACATCAGAGCTCAAAATGTTAGTTGAAGTAGGATAGCCCTTCTCATCACATGGAGCTGCATGTCCTGACAGGAGAACCGGGATATTTGGTCATCTTTTTATAACAGTTTATTGATTGCTTTGCCATTTCTTGTACATATTTTGTCAATATTGTGCAGTAATTTGTATTCCCAGTGCATTACAGTGCAAAATATCACCCAACATCATATATAAGGTCCTTTGTAAATTGCATTGTTGTGCGGAGTGTGAAATTTTACATAAAGCTGTCAATGGTAAAAACGTATTTCTTCCTCTGTTATTTATGAGTTTAAAAGCTGTGTTGAATGAAATGGAGATTCCACAGCGTACAGATGCTTGATTAAATACAAGTGATGGAAGCAAGCTACAACATGAGCTCAAATTCCCTTCATTTCAAAGCATTGTATACTAATTCTCCTTGTACCGTCTAATGGTTGTCTTCGCATCTCCCTGCCAAACAATGGAACAGGATTCTACTATTGTTGAACTTACTGGCATTTTAGTTCCAATTCCTGAAGAGAAAATCACTGTACTGTTTAGCTTATGGGAAAGGGATGACTGACACAACACCTCTTTACTTCACTATAATAGAGTTAACACACCATTTACAATCTTGAATAGTTTCATTACGGGGTGTGTGTGTTAGAAACATTAACAAAGTGCTTTAGTAATGTTACCATTACCACATTGCATAATGCTTTGTTTTGTACTCAAGCTATTATCTGGGTAGCTTCATTCCTCTACATACATCTGAATGTATGTCGTTTCCTTGACCCAAAAAGAAGTGAAAATTGTCAGACATAAAATTATGGGATTTATTTTTTAAAAAAAGTTTGGAAGAATTGTGTTTTATGGGCAGTTACTTTTACCTTTCAGACTAGAGAAGTCTTGACTTCTACTGTGAAAAGTCCATTGCAGGAAATGGAACACACAATCTGCCAATATCAGAGTTTATGGAAACTTTGTATCACTTGGTACTGAGAGGTTTTTAAATGAACATAACCATTTGGAATGCTGTTTTCCCCCAGTAAGATGGCTATTCTAAACACATTAGATTAAACTATACAAAGTCTGCTATGGTATATGATGGAAACTGGGGCACCAGTCTGGCTAGCTAGGGCATCAGTTCATGAGATTATGGAACAAGCATAATGCAACCACACAGAGTTGCCAGTAATGCAGTCTTTCATGGTCTTTACAATAGCCCATTCCAGGTTACTCTTCAGAAGTGTCTGATGGTATATTGATTGTGGAGGTGACTACAATACTAAGATGTCTATTTCACTTGTGGTATTTGCCATATTATGAATGAATAATCTGTTAATGCCTCTACTCTAACTTAAATGTTTCTGTAAATGTATGAACTGCTGAGGTTACCTTGATTGAAATTAAATGAGATGACTTACAAGTAAGTAGTTCAAGCAGATCTAAAGAATAGTGAAACTGAGTTTTTTGCCCATATGCATGAGGAAGTGGCTCCTTATTCCAGTATAGATGTTTTATCAGTTTATAAACTACGTTCATAAAACAAAACAAAACCTTGTTTTCCAAAAAATACATTCCTTCTAATAGAGGAACCAGTTCTGGTTTAGCTGACAGCATTCAACTGTTTAAAGTACCCGTTATTAGAAGCTAAAGGACAAATCATTAGCATGTCTGCCTATCTAATAGGATTTCATAATATTCTGAAACTGCTGTGATGGGAAGGTAATAGTTATATTTAGAGTAAGCATTAGGGATAAATGCTAGCATATGAGATGAGGCTTTCTAACTGTTTTTAAAAAAAGGTTTTGAAAGTTATATAACTTAAATATTCTAGTGTACATATTTTAAATGAAATGATACAGTTTGTGCTATACATTTACCTTGTTTAGCCTGTGAAACTCCTGGGCCAAATTCTGCCTGGAGTTCACATCACTGGGGAGTCAAAACTTATTTTCTGTCACTATTGTGTGTGAGGTTTTATTGTTGGTTTGTTCTTTTTGAAATGTCCAAGTTTAAATTGAGGAGTAGAATACAAAGAGCTGTGTTTTAAAAACCATCTTTAGCCATTGCTATGATCATTTCCATGGCTTTTCTCTTGCTATCAGTATTTCAGCTGGGCTCAGTGCTTTGTGACACTTCTGGGCTGTTAGGATGGTATACAAACAGAGGTAACCTTTTAATTGCACAGCTTTCTCCCTAAAACCTTTCTGAAGCAATTTCAGAATTTTACCCGGGCAACACTTACCAACTACTGTAATTTTCAAGATTAAATGTACTTAAACCAGAAAACTGTTCGATGTGGGAATGGTGTCAGATCTGTCTTCATTCAGAGTTGAGTCGTATAGGAAAACTTTCATTCAATGAATATTAAAGAATGATGTACTTTTAGTCAGGTTTCAGAGTGGTAGCCGTGTTAGTCTGTATCAGCAAAAAGAACGAGGAGTACTTGTGGCATCTTAGAGACTAACAAATTTATTTGGGCATAAGCTTTCATGGGCTAAAACCCACTTCATCGGATGCATGCAGTGGAAAATACAGTAGGAAGATATGTATACAGAGAGAACATGAACCGGAATTAATTTGCAAACTGGACACCATTAAATTAGGCTTGAATAAAGATTGGGAGTGGATGGGTCATTACACAAAGTAAAAACTATTTCCATATGCTAATTTTTCCCCTACCGTTACTCACATCTTCTTGTCAACTGTTTGAAATGGGCCATCCTGATTATCACTACAAATTTTTTTTCCTCCTGCTGATAATAGCCCACCTTAATTGATTAGTCTCATTAGAGTTGGTATGGCCACACCCATTTTTTATGTTCTCTGTGTATATATATCTTCCTACTGTATTTTCCACTGCATGTATCCGATGAAGTGGGTTTTAGCCCACGAAAGCTTATGCCCAAATAAATTTGTTAGTCTCTAAGGTGCCACAAATATTCCTAGTTCTTTTTGTACATTTAGTCGTGTCTTTATATGATGCTATTCATTCCTTCTTAAGCTTTCTTAAATTACTGGATCAAAGTTAGGCAATGAGAAATGATTGTCAGTAGTATTTAAAAAGGAGGAGACCACTTAACTTCTTCACAAATAACCTGTTACAAAGTCCTTCTGTTTAGTTTTTTGTTACCTTTTTTCAAAGCAAATATATTGTTGCCATATAGCACACTCTGACTTAAATGACAGTGCGCTAAATCCATGGATTGACAACAAAAAAACCAACCAACCATAGAGATCGGCAGCACAGATGGTTATTGTATCTGAATTAATTTGTGGAAAATTAAGTTCTCATTCAAATTATGAACAAAGGTGATTATGTTTATTGGCAAAATCTGGCATTTGCGTTAGCAGGTGGCTTATGGTAATGGACAAGGTAACATAGCAATAAGTCCTTATGCCACAACAATGGTGTGAATTTCTGAAGAAAGGGGAACAGGATTGCAACATGCATTCTGTTGGACAGTGAAAAGAGTAGAACAACACTACTTACTTGCACAAAAGCTTAGGCAAGATTTGCCAAGAAACCATAATTGTTTCCCTACATGTACTACAACCTTTTAAAGAGAAAATAGTTTTTATTTTTAAACTATATGCTAAGCGTCAAATATCATGTGCCTTTCTTCTGTTTAAACTGTAATACAGCAGCATAGTTCTGTAAAATGTGACAATTGTTCAGTAAATGTAATGGTTGTGTTTTTAAAATACTTTCAATTATCCAGACACAAAATACTATTTCCCCACAGGGTCCAGATGAGTGGGGCTTGCTGCATGTGGATTGTAACACAAATTTCTAACCAATGCTTTATTTGGGTGTTAATGTTGTATGTTAACTATAGGCTTTGCCTAAATAAATGTGTATGTATATATTTTTTTCTTTTAGAATAATGAATATGCTGTTTGACAGAAATGAGATAGGCTGCATTGAGCCAAAACAAGTCCGTACAAAACAGACTATATATAATCTGTTTAAAGGTGTATTATTATTTACTAGTAAAATAATGTACAAGCTGCCACCATCTATGAATGTAGCAAAACACTTATTTCCCTTTGACAGTGTGGCTGTCTTAAAATGAAAAACAAAGTGCATTACAATCTTACATTATGATGTGAGGCAACAACTTTTTTGTTTCCATTAACAGAGTAATAATCACGGTCAAATCTTAGGACTAGACCAGAAATGGGCTACCTGACCCATTTCTTTCGGTAGGGGGAATTTTAACTAATGTTTCTCTTGCCTTTGTAGAGATTTTGTGATTTTTTTTTTCTTCTGATTTCACTAAATTTGATTCTTCAAGAAAATGGTTCTAGACAAGTAAAACTTTCTGTAAAAATTCTTTCCATGTTTTCTTACGAACAATGAAGTATCTAAACGTTCAGCAGGCGATTGCTTAGTTTCCAACTTTCTTAAAATCAGTTAAAGCAGAAATGAAAAAACATGTTTCTTTTGCTCTCACTGTTGCATTCCTAAATTTACATTAATTTGGTAATATATAAAATAGGATATGGAAAGGAGATGATGGGGGCGGGGAGTAATTGATACAAATTAAGGGTAGGTCTACACTTACCTCCGGGTCTGGCGGTAAGCAATTGATCTTCTGGGATCGATCCCGGAAGTGCTCGCCGTCGACGCCGGTACTCCAGCTCAGCGAGAGGAGTACGCGGTATCAACGGGAGAGCCTGCCTGCCGCGTCTGGACCCGCGGTAAGTTCGAACTAAGGTACTTTGAATTCAGCTACGTTATTAACGTAGCTGAATTTGCGTACCTTAGTTCGAAGTCGGGGGTTAGTGTGGACCAGGCCTAAGAAACAGATACTTTACAAACACTAATGAACAGAGTAAGCCCAGTGGATGGTTTGTATTTGGAAATGGGACATATAGCCAGCCTTTCATAGCTTGACTTGTGTGGTCGATGCAATACTTCGATTACTTATGTGGTGGCTGGCTCCATGGCCTCTGTGAAATGAATTTTGTGGTCTCAGAACAACTTCCACCACAGTTTCTCCATTAACAAAAGCCACCACAGTTTGTACTAAATAGCAACTTTAAACTTCAGCTTCTCTATTGAGACTCAACTGGGTGGAAGACTGAATGAAGAACTGTGCTCTGATACAATGGAAATGGTCTTGAAGGACAACCTCCTGCATACTCAAAATTAGTGACCTTCAGTGATGCCTAAAGAAGGATGAAGAACTGAGTCCTTCTCAGAATTCCTCACTTTGGGCCTGATTCTAATCTCACAGTAGCTTTGTACATTGATAGGCATACTGATTTCAGAGGGGCTACTCACTTACCTTAGGGTAACAGCAAAGTCAAACCTAATTTCAGATGGTCTTCAGTTTTCAAAGTCATTTAGAATGGACATTAATATGAACCTCAAACTGGAATTTGTTGGTTTATCCTCTGCATCTAGTATGAGTACTGTCAGCTGTCCTGGGGACTGATGTCATAAAAATCTAAACAAAACATTGCAACAATTGTTTTTAAGTACAATAACCATATGCTCTAGATCACTGGTTCTCAAATGAAGGGCGGCTTCCAAGGGAGGAGCAGGAATGTATCAAGGGAGGTCCAAGCTGTGTAGGGTGGGTTGGTTGGTTTTTTTTAAAGAGCTCTGGCTGTCAGCCCTGGGTGGCTGGGGCTTGTGCAGAAAAGCCTTGCACAGCTGGGAGATGGGGACAGCTGGAGCCCTGCTGCTCAGGCTCTCCTCCCCTGCCCTCAGTCCTTCACTTGGAGGTGGTGGGGATCTGGCTGTCAGCCCCGGGGTGGCAGCGGCAGCACAGAAGTAAGGGTGGCAATGGGGTATTATCTGCTATGAAAAGTGATGACATGAAGAAGAGGGGACCCCAATCAAATAAGTTTGAGAACCACCACTGCTCTAGATTGTGTGATTTTCATATATGCCCTTCCCAGATGCCCAAAATATTTAGCTTGTAGGCTGGTGCCCAAAGGTATGCTTATTTAAAGTGTGGCTCTGCTCTACTGATTATGTATTTCTTACTCAGTGGATTTGATTCTACTTCTTTATAATGGAGTTTTACCTTTTTGTAAACTGTTAACTCTAAGGGCTCACAGTAACCTTTTGTTTTACACCAGTCGATGTAGGAGAATTAAGCCCACTACATCTACTGTTTGTGTGTCATCAGACTTATATCTAGTCACTTTGTGTTGATAAGCTTTTCTTCTTTTTATTCCTGTTTAGCCCTACAGACCTGACATAGCTAAGGTAGAGTGACCTGAATGTTATTCCCTCGTGCTTTATCAACAGAATTGTTTCAGAAGTGCCATTTATTTGTACCAGGCCAGGCACCTTCAAGGCAATGAGGATGCATAAGAGTCACTAAGGGCATAATTTGATCTGTAAAATCTTTTTACAAGGCAGGTACAGAAAAGGGAAGAATCCACCTTCACTTGTAGATTTGGAAGTTATAAAACTATATTTTAAATTGAGCTCCTAGTATGTTAGAAAATCATGGGTCAAGCTATCCAGAAACATGAGATGAGCTTTAAAAATCATAAGATTATGTAAACATAATCTTTTTATTTGCCTTCTGCTTTTTGAGCCCTTGGGGGTGCTAAGGTCACCTTTTGAAGCTTTCTCCACAGTAACCAAACCTTACTTTTCTTTTACACTAAAGGTTGAAATCATCATCTAGCCACTTGGTTCTAGGAGCTGGGGCATTTTTAAGGAAAAGAATAATTATGCGAATCATGAGCTTTAGCACTACTGAGCTCGTTCGTTTGTAAAACCAGAAATCACGGAGCCAGAAACAGAAAGTTACCAGGCGGGGATGGTAGATTTTAGCACCATGTGACGTTATGGCTTTGAAGTTATCCCTCATCGTCCCGTTCTCTTAAACAGAGCTAAGTAAAGACAACTCCGCATGGATTGTGGGCGCGTCTGTAAGCGACCAGACAGGAACCTGGGGGGGGGGGGGGGGGCTCTAAACCCGCTGTTTCCTCCCCCAAAAAGGCCCTTAACAGCGCAGGCCGTGGACGGGAAGGGCAAGGACGAGGCGAGTTCCTAGGACTGGCATCATCAGGCGCGAGGGGGCGCTGTGAACATTCAGGGGCTGCTCTGGGCTCGCCCCATCCATAGCTCGGAGCTCGCTCGTGTGCCCTGGCCCGAGCTCAGGCCGCCACGCCCCGGAAGCGAGCGAGCGGGCGGGCGGCGCCTGCGCTGTGGCCGGGCTGGGCTCCCGGCGTTCCCGGTAGCGAGGCTGCTGGCCGCGAGCGCCCAGCTAGGCGGAGAAAGCGGCGCGCAGAGGGCCGGGGGGGTGTCTCTGCTGCGCAGGCCTGAGCCCCGCGCGCGCGCGCGCGGGGGCCTCGCCCGCCATGGTGCGGTTCCTGCACGTCCAGAACCGGCAGCGGCCGCCGCCGCCCATCTGCAGCGACTGCCCCGCTGTCCAGGTGCGGGGCTGCCCCGGCGCCGGGCGGGCATGGGGGGCGCTGCGGGAGGGGGGCGTGTCTGTCTGTGTCCCCCCCCCTGAGGGGAGGGTGGGGCAGGGATCCCGAGGGGGGGGGGGGTTGCTCTGTTTAGGGCTCTAGAGCATGAACGTGCCCGAGAATCCCTGGATTCAAGGCCAGTCCGTTTCCTTCTGGATCAAACTCCTCACCCGGGAATCAGGCCTCAGAGAGATCCTGAGGCGAGGTTGAAATAAAACACCCGCGCTGGTTACCACCCTTTTAAAAAAAAGCGGTAATTGACTCTGCGAAAGTGTTGGGTGAGTTTGAGTTGTTACACGTGTGGCCACGGTAGCCGTCCCTTTAAATCCTGACTTGTGCACGTTACACATTCATATCAAACAAAACTCAGTTAAAGGGGACTGTTCAGGGTGTGAGATCAATGCGTTTGAAATAGGGGTGGGATGAGGATGTCTGGCCTGTATTAATATGCAGTTTATTCTGTCTTAAAACTTATCTGGAGTAGCATCTACAATCACACGTTACTCCTAACTGGATGCTTTCATGGCTACGCAGCAAGAGAATTTTCAGTTTCGAGTCTGAGCCTGCAGGACCTTTTCATAAAATTTCTATTGATGTCAAGGTGTGGAGGGCTTGCAGGTTTGGTTCCTTGAAGTCTGAGGTCTACCATGCTAGGTTGTTGTCTCAATCTCTGTAAGCTCCCTCATTGTGATATGTATTGAGCTATATCAAGTAGGTAGTGGGGCTGGAATACTTTGCTTTAACCTGAATTAATCATTGTGAAAGTATTTTGGTTAGTTGTAATTTGATTAATGTCTTATTAATGTGTGCAGGATTTTTATTTGCTTACAACAGGCTGAGGCATCTCCATACTCCTTACTTGACATCTCTTTGAAAGCGCTGACTGCTGACTTAGAGAAGTTTTGTACTGAGAGGCAAGATGGAACACTATGCTTGAAAGAATCTGAAAGACTTCCCCAAGAAGTAGCTGATCGATTGCTGCAGACTATGGCATTTCATGGTAAGACAACGATCTTGGGATCAGCAAGTGCAGATCTGGTGGAAAAGCTGGATGTCGGGCACTTTAGTCGTTTGAGTTGTATTTTTAACATCTGAAATCTTGGCGTAATACCACCTCAAACGTTCTTTTCCACCTCATATTTCATCTTTGGAAATCTGATCACCACCCCCTTCAGAAAGTTTGTTCTTTTTACCTTGCCCCCAAAGTCATTTCTCTTGAATTGATTGCATCTTGTTTCTACTATTACATTTTCTCTTCTGCTTTTCTTAAATTGGAATTATCTAAATTTGAAGGCTACCAAAATTTCCCCCCACCTATGGTATCTGTGTCCCCCCCCCCCCAAGATTTTAGTGTGCCTCCTCTGCTCACCTCAAAAATGAGAGAAAGGTGGACATTTATTTTAAAATATTAGTTAACAATATTTATTTTGGTTCTATCTTGGACTTGGTGAAGTTCTGGTGAAAAGTCTGGGAAAGGCAGGGCGTGTGTGTGTGTGGGGGGTAGACAATAAAAACGTCTCTCTGGCATCACAAGTTAGAAATATGATCCATTTAATCTCTTCAAATCTTGCTTTCTTTTTTCTTTAGCTAGTGATGGACATCCGAAGAAGTGGGCTGTAGTCCACGAAAGCTTATGCTCTAATAAATTTGTTAGTCTCTAGGGTGCCACAAGTACTCCTGTTCTTTTTGCGGATACAGACTAACACGGCTTCTACTCTGAATTCTGTTCATATTGTGATTCTGTACTGAGTATGGAGGAATTTATATAAAAATAAACGAGTGGAACTTTATTTTCATATCACACAGGCCTATCGGGCTTAAGGAATTTAGAGCAGTAAGAAGAGGGGTCTATGGTTGTTGTTTGCCATCTTGTAGATTATGAAAAGGTTATGTGGCTATTTTGCTTATTCATAAGATTATCTTTGTCTACAGTTAGTTAATGTAATTGTTTTATGCTTCTCATTAAGCATTAAGTGTTGGAAACTATGAATATCTGATTTTTGAATGGCCCTAAATAATACAGCAATTGGCGTTTCTTAGCAAAGTCATGGGAATAGGATTTATGTATAAAAGCTTGGGAATAATTACCAGATTTGATATATTTAAGTATTGTATATTGACTGCAGTAAGGAAAGCAAGTTATGTTGTTGCCCTGTGACTTACTGGTGAACTGGTTCATTTCAGGTTAACTAATTTATAGTTACACTTTTATATTTTTCCCTGTTGGCAAAGTTGAGGTAAAATATGTCACAAGCTAGCCTAGTCCTCCTCTGAACAGACCCCTGTGTGTGGTGACTGGAGCCAGCCGCTGAGTCCCATGTGCTTCTGAGGCCTCTGGGTTTGGGTAGGAACTGATCATTGTTCCTAGCTCTGGGTCTCTCAAGCATACTCCTTGGTCTTGGGCCTGGCCTATGCTTAAAAATTAGATTGACCCGGCTTCATCGGTTAGGGGTGTGAAAGAGAACCATAGTTAAGTTGACTTAACCCCCAGCATAGACATGGCTATGTTGACAGAAATATTCTTCTGTTGCCCTAGCTACTGCCTCTTTGAGAGATGGATTAGCTACGTTGATGGAAAAACCCCTTCTGTTGATATAGGAAGCGTCTACACTATCGTGAAAAACTGCAGCATAATAGCTGTGCCACTGTAGTGTAGATATGCTCTTAGGAAAACAACAAACATTCCCCCTCAATGTCAAAGTCCTTCAGCTCAGCAGCCCCTCCTGGTGTCTGGACTTCTTGCTTCTGATGGTGGAATGCTGCCCCTCCTTCCTCAGAGAAGAAGCCTCCTTAAATAAAGTATTTCCTCTTTCGCCAAGTGGTCAGGCTGGGCAACTCCAGCTCTTCCAGCTATGTGCTTTGATTATAACCTCCATCTTGGATTAAGACATCCAGTTGGAACTTAAAAAAATGGGGGATTTTGGCCCCCTCCTCAGACATGTTTCTGCACAGAGTCCACTGACTTTCAAAATCAGCGATCCCTACTTAACAGCAAGCCTGTTCTTCCATTAGGATAGTCACTCAGAGTAGATGGCCCTGAATGACTTTGTCATTGTTAGCTCTATAGGAGGTATTCCAAACCTCAGTATTATCGCACAGTGCCCAGAATAGACTGTCTTTGGTAGGAATTAAACGGTTTTCAGTTCCACCTGGATATCTTAACCCAAGATGGAGGCTATAATCAAAATGGGGTTCACAAAACAAGTTTGTGTCAAATTGTACATTCCATTTTATCTTTGTGTCACAGGACACATCTAAAGACAGCAGCTACCAAGGGTGGAAGGGAATTGTTTAAGGTAGCACAAAAGTGTAATGTACGACAGGGTTCAGTCTTGTCATCGTTGTTCAAAGAGTATGTCAGCCTGCTGGTTGAGATGGAGATTTTTGATTGTTAAATTATTTTTGGTTTGGATGTTTTAGGAAAAACAAGTATCTTACAAAAGGAGGACAATGCGGGGTTTTTTGTATGCTTTAATAACCTTCATACAGTTCCGGGGTACTTCTTGTCATAGGTTTTCTGACATTAAATACTTAGAAGTAATAGGATGAAATTAAGAAAATGAAAATGTAGGCTGTGGAATCATCGCTTGAGGTCAGCAGTGGAAGGCCCTTCAGTTGGGACAATTAAAGATAGATTGAGCAAAGCACTAGGAAAAAGTAGTGCACAAAACATTCCGGTATTTAGCTGTTTATACTCTAATCAAGTAGGACTTACACAACAAATCCTTAACTAAAAATTCCAACATCATCTCTTCCAGACTAACTCTGAGAATTCTGTCTTGTTTTTGCTTCTGCTTGCTGGTTGTGTTTTTTCTTGATGTTTCATTGGTTAACATCATGGATAAAATGCACACCATGGCTGAAATGATTCCAACAAATGTTTAAATGTTATACCATACTTCCTAATTTAGGTAACAACTTAAACTAATCTTAACAAAACTTTCCCACCCTTTCCCAAATAATTGAGGCTTGTGGATTTAAATGCTGCCTGATCATTTTAAAATGGTCATGTTAAAATATGTCCCATATGTGATAATTCTCACATTTTTTAACATAGTCCTGACTGTATCCATAATCTGTTTTCCTGTAGAGTATGTAGAAATGGTGTCCTGATTTACTAGGATATAAGTATAGGGTTGAAAATCTATATATGCTCTATTTGTAAAGGTACTCTTGGAAAGATGTGATTGAAAAGCTAACCACCAGTGGATGCTTGAATTTGAGGGACAGCTAAAGGATCATTAACTTATTCTTTTCCCCTTCTCTTGATCTTCTCGCAAGTACACAGTCGTGACCTTTAAGGGGGAATTTTTATGGCTCTGTAACAAGCTGGAATGTCAGTGTGTGTATAAATCTACCATTTAACATGAAAATAGAGCATCAAGGAGTTTGTACTTCAAGTTATAGTATGTTTTTACTCTCAAATACTTATTGTATAATGAACAGTATAGAACATAATGAAGATTTTTAGTCAGAATAGAGAGTTTAGCACATTTTAATACATTTAGTAACAGTGTTTCCACCAAGCCCACAAAGATGAGGTACCCTGCATCCAATGTAAAAGAATGTATTCCTTGCCACATACATGTTCAGGATGTAATATGTGAGGAAGGCTATAACACTTTTATCAGTTCTCTATCGTAAGCCTTTTTGAGGATTCAAAACATGAGGAAGGAGAAACATCTCCTTTCAAAATCCTAATGCAGAAAGATTCCACCAGCACTGTGCACAGCTGGCAACTGCAGCTTTACATTTAGGACAGGCTGGGTCAGTTCTCACTAGTGTCCTGGCAGCAATGACAGGGACTTGCTGCATAATTTTAAATTAAGGCTCGTATGTATGTGGGGATTCCAGAATTGTTTTACATTCTCAATTTTTTTCATTTATTCTTCTCAGTTACCTGCTCATAGATTGTTTCCTTACCTTCTAAGAATAATCCTTACAATTTCCCCATGTACGAGTATGCCTCCTGGCTAAAGTGTAGTGAACGTGAGGGATGAAATAGGAGCACTTTCTATTGTTCCATTACGTTGCTGTCCGCTGTAACAGACTCATTGCTGTTTCCCAATAGAGCTGCTGAATGATGGAACTGTGGGCATTTTCCGAGGTAACCAAATACGCTTGAAACAAGCTTGCATCCGGAAAGCAAAAATATCTGCACTATCTTTCAGAAAAGCGTTCTGCCATCATAAGCTGATAGAACTTGATGCTACAGGGATGAATGCAGACATTTCTATTGCAGATATTGTAGGCGGACTTGGTAGCAATAAGTGGATCCAGCAAAATCTTCAGTGCCTTGTACTGGACTCATTAAGACTTTCCCTGACAAATCCATATGAAAGGTGCTTCAATCAATTGTCTGGTCTTCGTGCTTTGAGCATTACCAATGTTCGCTTCCACAATGAGGATTTAGTGGAGATTGCTTCACTTCCAAGGCTGGAAAGTTTGGATATATCCAACACTTCTGTCACGGACATAACTCCACTTCTCGCCTGCAAGGATCGACTTAAGTCTCTCTCTATGCACTATTTGAAGTGTTTAACAATGACTACGCCCCAAGTCTTGGATGTCATAAGACAACTAAAGTATTTGAACCACCTTGATATTTCGGATGATCAGCAGTTTACATCTGACATACCGGTCTCTTTACTAGAGCAGAAAGACATCCTACCTCAACTAGTGTCTTTGGACATTTCTGGCAGTAAATACATTACTGATGAAGCTGTAGAAGCATTTGTCAAACAGCGACCTGCAATGCAGTTTGTGGGACTACTTGCTACTGATGCTGGCTACTCTGAATTCCTTTCGGGAGAAGGAAACTTGAAGGTTTGAGTTAAAAAAAAAAAAAAAAAGAAAAGACACATTTGCATGCAAAAGGAAGAGTCATCTACTGTGTTGAGTGTAGGAAGTAGAGCCAGAAATTCTGAATCCTACTCCCAGTGGGGCAAAAATAGAGTTCAGGAAGAGGAGCAAAGATACGTTATTTGGCTCTTCTTTGCCCCACTTCTCTCTGACTAATCCTGTCCTCCTAATGAAAGTAACTTTGAGAATAAATCTAATAAAGGTCAAAACAGTTTGTGCAGTTAACAGTTGAGCTTGTTGAATATCAGGAATGGAAAAAAACAAACATTAAAATAAAATTGATTAATTCAATGAAAAAGGCAAAAGAAGTTGTAGACTAACGTTACTAGTGTTTGTCCAGCTCTGTTCTGCCACCCGAAGTTAAAATGAGCAAAAAATTGAATTGAGACAGACAACTGAGTTGAGGTGGGATCAGTTTTGTTTAGTGGTCTTGCCTAGATGCATTTATCATCCATATGGAGCACTAACAAACTGCTGTGTTGTATTTGAACTATTTCCGTGGCTCTGGGCAGAGCCTGGACAGAGCTCAGGATTGAGATCTTTGAACAGAAGGCGCTGTCACAATGCAAAGAATTTAACTGGAGAATTTTCTAAGTATATTTTTAGATTACTACATGTGAGTTATATTATAGCTCGGGTGGGCAAACCGCAGCCCATCAGATCTTTTAATCCAGACTTCAAGCTCCCGCCGAGCGGCTCCCGGAAGCCAGGCTCTGCACGGCTCCCAGAAGCAGCGGCATGTCCCCCCTCCGGCTCCTATGTGAGGGGCAGCCAGGGACTCCATACGCGGCCAATGGGAGCTGCAGGGGCGGCGCTTGCAGATGGGACAGCATGCAGAGCCGCCTGGCCGGTGCCTTGCCTCCGCATAGGAGTCAGAGGGGGGATATGTCGCTGCTTCTGGGAGCTGCTTGAGGTAAGCGCCGCCTGGAGCCTGCGCCCCAGCCCTGATCCCTCTCCCACCCTCGAAACCTCTCAGTCCCAGCCCGGAGCACCCTCATGCACCCCAAACTCCTCAGCCCCACCCCAGAGCCCGCACCCCCAGCCGGAGCCCTCACCCCCTCTCCCTGCTCTTCAACCCCCTGTCCCAGCCTGGAGCCCCTTCCCACACTCGGAACCCAGATGTGGTCCTTAGGCAAAAAAGTTTGCCTACCCCGTTATAGCTAGATGACCACTTGCTCATTGTAACGTCATATTTTGAAGGGTTTTGGATAAGACTAATTTATTTGCATAGTTTTAAAAGATCCAACTTGTCAAAGGTAACGTGAAATTTTCCAATTAAACTTCAGTGCATTAACTGTTTTGTGCCCCCAGGTATCGGGAGGAGCAAATGAGATTCAGATTTCTGAAGCTCTGAAGCGTTACAGTGAGCGGTCATACTTTGTGAAGGAGGCGTTCTTTCGTCTCTTCACCCAGACGTGTTTTATGAGAATAACTAAGCCTGAAATCTTAAAGGTAAAAATGAATTGCTGGTGAGAGTAAATATCAACATATTTGTTGTATTTAGGTATGTGTGTATAAAAATCTGTAACTAATCAGGTACACATCCCAGACTCTTCTCCCTTCCCTTGAGTTAGCTAATATGCTGAGTGGGGTTATTTCAGAAGTACACTTGCAGAGTAACCCAGGTGCTGTAATCTCCTTTCCTGTCGATCATAACTGTCACAGCAGATAACAAAGGAAGAGATGGATTTGGAGAGAGTTCATGCTTCTCCCTTTCAGAATTTTAGAGATTAGGGCCAATACCCTTAAATGGATTTGAATTTAAATGGGGAGTTGATGAAGACATGCTTCATTTGTTTCCTCCATTTAGGATTCTGACTGCAACGTGATGGACTGGCTGTAGCTTTTGCAGTCAATTCTAGGTAGAACATGTTGACTAGTCCAGCCTGTTAGCTATGAAAGTATGGGTGGGACTGACTAGGTCTGCATCTGGTGCAATTTTGTGGTTAATCAAAGATCACAGAAGACATTCCTAGTGACTTCTTAGGTATCCTAGAGAAGCAGTGAAGGACTGCCCTCTTGCCATCCCCAATACTCATTCTCTATTGGCTATTGGAGGTCAGATGCTATCAGGTGCAGTCATAGATCCTGCCTCTTCCCCAGGGTGTTCCCCATGTTCACAATAATATCACTTCCATCTCCCCCCAAATTTAGTTTGGATCACCGTCCTTTTACATCCTGCAGATAGTAGGACATATCATGGAATGGAGAAAAACTCACACCCTTCTCTAGGTGGTATGATTGCAGAATAAAGTTGATGATCGCCATTACAATCCTACTGCGCTACTAAGAGGGAGCACTGCTGGGTATACTTGTTGCTTTTGGTTAATAACTATTTAAAAGATTCAGTAATCATAATTAGAAGTGCATCATAACTTGTACAATGCAGAAATATGAGATCTTATTATGTGAACATAACTTCTATTTCAGCTTGTGATCGTTGGAATGAGAAATCACCCCTTGGACTTGGCAGTGCAGTTAACTGCTAGTGCGTGTTCTCTTAACTTAACTAGACAGGGTCTGTCTGCTGGCATGCCTGTTCGTCTGCTGTCCGATGTGATCCATTTACTACTCAAAGCCGTGGAAAACTTTCCTGAACAACAACAGGTAAAAGGGCAGGGAGCACAATTTTAATTCGCTTCTCCTAACAAGGAGGGCTATAATATAAAGACAGAACAAGTATGTTTCTGCTCTGAGAAGGCTTCGTCAGTATTGATGTACTGATATTTTGATCAAATCAAATGAAATGCCCTGATTAGCAGAAAAGACCAGATTTGTAGAATCTGTGGCTTTTTCCCCCTAATTTCTCTCTTCTGCTTTGCATCAGTAGAGGCCAACACTAAGGTTGGATGACTAGTGCTCTCTCTACTCTCATGCAGCTTAACAATTTTCTTTTTTGTTTTACTATTTATAAATTATGTATGCCATTCATTTTAACATTCAGATTCCTCTACAGTATTAATCTTGCCTTGTCATGTTTCATCTTTGCTCTGTATTAGCAGACTTCTTATATGTCACTTAATATAGTATAATGAGTACACTTAATACACAGAAGAATAAATCAAGAATAAGCAGTCTGAAATACATAGAAAGCTGTCATCCTGACTGTATGAAAATACAGGAAATGCAGGTTGGACTCCTGGGAAAGTCAGGAGACTGACAGACATGTTATAAAGCATGTCCTATTGTTCTTCACCAATATTTGTGAATTGGTATAAGTGGTGAAGTGCCATAAAATTATTCCTGAATTTTAAAGACCAAACAACAAAAAACTCTGCTTCACTGCTGAAAGTCTCCTGCTTTTCCTGTGCAATCAAATGTGGAGCTACATCAGAGTTGACTTCCTATGGGAAGTATAACTAAAATCTCAGTTCTCACTGAGACATCGGCATCATTCACAGCTAGGGAAATATTGAAGCAGTGACAGGCATTTTAAGGACTGTACTGGATAATTAGTAGATATTTATTAATCCAAGTTACCTTTCAAGCTAGCTGTCCTCTGTACAATGTAGAAATCTCTCTTGCTGTATAAAGAGACTTGCAGTATTCTTGCTGTCATGAGGCCTCAGATGCGTTTTAGTATTGGCATAACTTAAAGAGAATTATTAGAAGCTTGTCTTTCAGCAAGCAGATGAAATTAGTTTGGCACAAATTCAGTCATTACTTCCTCCACAGCAATTAGATTTCTTTAGTTTCTGTTCAGAAACAAGAAATAGCAGTTCCAATACTTGTAATTCCACATCGAGGACTGATGTGTAGTGCTTTCTGAATTGGTGGTGGCTTACTCCTATCCTCTCATAAGTCAAAAAAGTCAATGCTAGCCACCATTAGGAAGGGGATAGCTAATAAGAGAGCAAATATCATAATGCCACTATATAAATCTATGGTACACCCACACCTTGAGTACTGTGTGCAGTTCTGGTTGCCCCATCTCAAAAAAAGATTGGGCAACAAAAATTATTACAGGTACGAAACAGCTTCTGTATGAGAAGAGATTTAAAAGACTGAGACTGTTCAGCTTGGAAAAGAGATGATTAAGAGGGGATATGGTAGAGGTCTATAAATGGTTTGAATAGAGAATTGTTATTTACCCTTTCACATAACCAATGAATTAATAGGCAGTAGTTTTAAAACAAACAAATGGAAGTACTTCTTCACATAACACACAGTCAACCTGTGGAACTCATTGGCAGGGGACATTGTGAAACCCAAAAGTCTGATTGGGTTAAAAAATAATTAGATAAATCCATGGAGGATAAGTCCATCACTGGCTATTAACCAAGCTGATCATGGTCACAATCTCATACTCTGGGTGGCCCTAACCCTCCGACTGCCAGAAGCTGGAACTGGATGAAAGGGGATGGATCACTCAATAATTGCTTTTTCTGTTGTCTCTTTGAAGCTACTGGCATTGGCCACTGTCAGAAGACAGGATCCTGGGCTAGATGGATAATTGATCTGATCCCATATGTCCCTCTTACATTATGATGAGATAGCACACACTAAGTAATGGTTGGTGGCAGCAATATTCATGTGCTTTTCTTGAATCCAGTCCAGGCTGATAGCAAAGGCTGTTAAGGAAATGCTTTTGATCCAAAGCTGTGATACAGCCGACTGTAATCTTGTAGGATGGTAACAGTCTGCCCTTCTTGCCACACTGAATTCATACAGCTGATACTGACCCTTGAGGAGGAGTTAAGGCTGGTAGTGGGGACTTGGACTGAGATTTTACAAAGAGGTCCAATTCTTAGACTACTTTGAATATGAATTAAAAAAATCTCACAGCAAGATAAAATTTAACATCTTCCCCATTCCAAAAACCTCCTTGTATGATAAAGTTAAGTAAGGAACAAAACTGGACTCATTAATATCATACGTTCTAGGGGAGATTGCATTATCTGTACTGCAGAAGTCTTTACAATGTTTAAGATTTTGTTTATGGTATCTCAATTCCATCCTTTACTTGTTTAATTATTAGTGTCTAATAATACAATACATGGTTCCCTAATGATTAGTGAACTGCAAAATTATTATAAAATAAAATATGAGAGTGTGCTTCTGTAACTTCATAAAATCTTTTTCTCCCCCCAACAAACAGCTGCAGAAGAATTGCCTCCTCCTCCTATCTAGTGTCAGGATCCTTCAAGATGTTCCATTTAACAGGTAAGTGACAGCCCAATAAATTGAAATAGGATGTCAAACAGCATGTCAAATATTTGGGACAAATTTTCTTTTTTCCGATTTTTTTTTTTTTTAATCATAACTTTCATCTTTAAACTTTCTTTTGGGGATTCTCAATTAACTAGTCTTCGGAATTGTCATTCAGAAATTTTAGGTTCGCTTCCTAGGGCCTGATTCTTGCTTATAGACTCATAAACTGCAAGTAACTCTACTGAAGCTGATGGTGTTACATTTGTACAAAGCTGGTCGGAGATCAGACTGGCAGTAAAATCTTGGCCCAATTGACATCAATGGCAAAATTCCTGTTGACTTCGGAAGGGCCAACACTTCAAGGTTTCTAGCTCTCTGGACATGTTCATCTGCTGGAGGGATAGGCAGTTGCCTTGTATATGACTTCAGTGATCTTTCTTATCTTTCAATGGTGTTAATACACTATTGATGACATTGTTGTGTGCAGTGTTGTGGTAGACGTGGAAGTCCCAGGATATGAGAGAGACAAGGTGAGGGAGGTAATATCTTTTATTGGAACAGCTGTTGGTGAGAAAGACCAGCTTTCGAGCTGCACAGAGCTCTTCCTCATGTCTTCCTGAAGAAGAGCTCTGTGTAGCTCAAAAGCTTCTCTCTCTCACCAACAGAAGTTGGTCCTATAAAAGATATTACTTCACCCACCTTGTCACTCTATTGATGACATTGGCAGTTGACTGCCTGGAGGGAGGAATGGGTGAAGGAAGCAGAAGGTAAGAGTGGAGGATTCTTTGCTCTGACAGGAAGAAAGGGAGACCTTTTTTCAGATGTGGAGAGGGGGTTTGATGGTAGTTCTGTTAGTAACAAAAGGCATCACTCATGCATTAATGACTTATTTACTGTTGCTCACTTAGTCATTTTTTAGATAGCCTTTTAAAACTATTGGATCCCTCTTAGAATCTTTCTTGTGGCCCGATCAAAGGCTGCTATAAATTAGTCTTTGTTATTGCCCATTTTCAGGGGTGGGGAGAGGATTTGCAAAAATCAGGCTTGTGCTTTTTTCTATCCTTTGGAAACTAAGCATGTTTCCTTCCGTTTCCAGAGGTTGATATGAGAACCCTAGAGTCTGAGATGCAAGATGAAATTTAAGTTTTGTATAACTTACGCTCCGCTGTCATAATCTAGGTTTGAAGCTGCCAAACTTGTTATGCAGTGGCTGTGTAACCATGAAAATCAAAATATGCAAAGGATGGCAGTGAATATAAGCTCTATTCTAGCTTTGAAGGTATGTGATTTAAACTTGGAAATGTTCAAACTTCTGTTTCCTAATTTCCAACAGATATTTCAGATACTCATGTAACATTATTTACTTGCAGCTTTCATCTGAGCAAACAGCACAACTTAGTGCAGAGCTCTACATCGTTGTGGGGGTGAGTTGCACATCTCCGTGACATTCTTTATCACCAGATATTAAATCAACATCATGTAAGAAATGACTCAGTTCTGAGCAACCCACATTTGTACAGCACAGAGCATAATGGGGCTTAAGGTCTTTTGGTGCTTTCACAATATCAATATGAATTATGGCTAATGTCTGCATTGAGAATCAAAGCCAAAATCTAAAACCTTATTTTTTGCTTTTCCTTTACAGGAACTTCTTGAAATAGTTGAACAGAAAACAAATTTGAATGAAGTAGATACTACTTTCATGTTTACCCTGAGTGCACTTTGGAATCTCACTGATGAATCCGCTACCACCTGTAGGCACTTCATTGACAACCAAGGGTTAGAACTCTTCATGAGAGTTTTAGAGGTGAGGGTGTGAGTGATTGTGATAGATTGCTAGCATACATCAAAACTCTCTTTAATGATGACCTTTGTTTTTCTTTGCAGTGTTTTCCATCTGATTCAGCTATACAACATAAAGTTCTTGGCCTTCTGGTAAGATCAAAATGAAGTTCTGTTTTAAAAGAAACATTAGTTTTCTATTATTTGTTTCTATTTAACTTTCAGTTAGGAAACACCTGGATGGCATGTTAACTTCCTTTAATAAAAAGAGATTTTCTCCCTTACAATTTAAGAGTATCAGCTTATATCCTTAGGCACTCATCTCAGCATCATTTTACATTACACTGATGATTTTCTGAAGCCCAGTTTACAGTACATGGATTAAACTAGGAATAATCATTCAGCAGTCAAGGCATTTCCTTCAGTAGTTCTGCAGGGGTTAGGGGAGCAAGTGAAATGAGTACAAGTACTCAAAAAAAGATAAAGGACCAGTTCTGCTACTGCTGAACTCGATGGCAAAACTCTTGTTAAATTCTGGATTGGATTCAAAATTAAGTAATGTAACAAAATATGAACTGTAGGTCAGGGTTTGGTGTTTTGTAGTTGCTGTTGTGTGGTTTTTGTTTGTTTGTTTGTTTTTGGCTTCAGTTTGATTTTTAGGTATTGAAGCTTTCAGAGAAACAACTGTTGTGATAGAAAATAGGAGGTATAAGGCCCATCATCCTTCAGAAGAAATTTATTTACTTATCATAATGCTTATGAACATTGTATATGCAGCTTACCTTGTGCACTCTGATTTTTTTTCACCTATTCTGTCTTACAGAACAATGTAGCAGAAGTGAGGGAACTTCAGTCTAAACTAATGTGGAAGGACTTCATAGACTGTCTCAGTGAATTATTGTGTAGTGCTGAGATAGAAGTCAGTTTCTTTTCAGCTGGGATTATTGCTAATTTACTATCTAGAGGAGAGCAGGCCTGGACACTGAGTCAAACCCAAAGAAAATCTCTGATTGAACAACTGGTATGCTGGCTAAAACTGATATCCTAGTTTTATTCTAGTACAGTGCTTCTGCTGTTTACTGTAAATATTATAATATTTAATTTTGTATCTTTACAGCATTCAACCATTTTGAAGTGGCCAACACCAAAATGTAAGATGGTAGCGTTGGTTGCCTACAGGTAATGAATTAGGAATAATGTTTTGACAATATTAACTCTTGTACAGTTTCTGAAGTTTGTGTACTTACTGTATTTCTGCTGCTGTCGCCGCCAGCCTCTTCACCCTAAACGTTCTCCTTTATGGAACACTGCTTTTGTAGCAGATTTCTTGGACACGTTTGAGTAGGGAATGTAGGGGAGAAAAGCCATTTGGAGTCTGCTGAAATACTGTTCTAAGTAGTTCTAACCAGCTAAAATAACACATCATTCACTGGAACCAGATTTGGGTCCTGCACCGATGACTTCAACATTCCAAGCCTTTTTTTAGGAGCATATAAATGGATATGCTGCATTACACTGGTGGCTTATAGTCTAGTATCCTGTCTGTGAGAGTGTCCAGTACCACCAGATGTTTCAGAGGAAGTTGCAAGATACCCCATAGCTGAAAATTTATAGAATAATTGGACTGTTAAAGGATGCTTTTGCCTAACTTCTGTCAGTTAGAAATTGGCTTAAATCCTTAGGCATGTGGCTTTATCTTTTTAAAATAATAAAAACCACCACAACCTAATGTAATTGTGGATGCTCCCATTAGCCATATGGCTGTCTTAAAGCTTTATAAATCCTGCCAAAGCACTGGCCTCTCATGAATGAGTTCCAGAGGTAACTTTTGTGGAGGTGTTTTTTAAAATTTTCCTTGAATTAGTATTAAACTTAATGGTTTTAAATTTTGTCCCCTTTTTTCTTATTTAGAGTATAAATGGGAACGTGATTTTTTTCCATATGCCATTAATAATTTTATATATTTTTATCCCTTCTTGTTCATCTACAATCTAAACTAAACAATCCCAATCTCTTTCCATATGGAAGGCTTTCCATGCCTCTCATCACTTATTACCTATTTACCGAATCATATAAATGTAGGGCTAGAAGGGACCTTGAGAGGTCATCTAGTCCAGCCCCCTGTGCTGAGGCAGGACCAAGTAAACTAGACCACCCCCGACAGGTGTTTGTCTAATCTGTTCTTAAAGACCTCTGTCGGAGAAAAACAGAGTTCTCACTCTTTCGGGTGGGTGCAGCAAATCAGATACTTTATTATCTCTAGCAATTGCGTGGAGGGAGAGAGCTGAACAGGTCTTTCTACAGGTAAACAATTACAGCAAGCATTTATACTTTTGTTACAGACAATAATGAGCAACAGCTGCATTTTGTTTATACATAGGTCATCCTGATCTTATTTTTCTCACTTATTTTTAGACTCTAGTCTACATTCCATATCATCTACACAAGGTTGCAACAACTTCTCTCACAGTTCTTTCCCACTCGCCTCACACAATCCTCGCTTCTACAAATCTCGCGTTGTCAGGCTAACTGTAACCCTAATTCCTGCTAACAGAAGAGACTGTTTGCATTGAAATCCCCTTCCAATCCCTGTCAGGCCTTGCTCTACTTCCACACCTCCAATGATGGGGATTCTACAGTCTCCCTTGAAAGCCTATTCCAGAGCTTGAACTATCCCAGTTTTTCCTATCTAACCTAAATCTCCTTTACTGTAGATTAAGTCCATTACTTCTTGTCCTACCTTCATGGACATGGAGGACAATTGATCATCGTCCTCATTATAACAGCCTTTAACATATTTGAAGACTGTTATCAGGTCCCTCCTCTGTCTTCTTTTCTCAAGACTAAGTATGTCCAGTTTTTTAACCTTTCCTCATAAATCGGATTTTCTAAACCTTACATCATTTTTGTTGCTCTTCTCTTGACACTCTTCAAATAGTCTGTATCTTTCTAAAGTGTAGTGCCTAAAACTAAAAACAGTACTGCAGCTGAGGCCTGCCCAGTTACCTCCTGTGTCCTACATATGACTACATTTTCTATAACTCAATCTTTACATCATGATTTGAAGACTTCAGTAACTCAACCAGAGGTTGAGTCTATTACAGGAGTGGGTGGGTGAGGTTCTGTGGCCTGCAGGAGATCAGACTAGATGATCATGATGATCCCTTTTGGCCTTAAAGTCCGAGTCCGTGTGACACTTCCATTAATTCAGCCCAGAATATTAGGCTATTTTGCAACTGTGACCACATTTAGACCACATCTAGATCACATTTCCTTAGGTTTTTTTTTTATGAGAATGTCACATGGGACTGTGTCAAAAGCCTTACTATAAAATCAAGATGTGTCATGTCTGCTTTCCCCCCACATCTTCTACACCAGAAATTGTGTCAAAGAGGGAAATTAGATTGGTTTGGCACAATTTGTTCTTGTCAAATCCATGTTGGCATTTACTTCTTACCCTGTTATTCTCTATGCGCTTACAAATCAATTGTTTAATAATTAATTCCAGTATCTTTCCAGGTGTCAAAGTTAGGCTGACTGTTCTGTCATTCCCTGGGTCCTCACCCATCCTCCATGAGTTCTGGAAGATAATTATTTATTAAATACTTTTATTGCTGCTGCTATTAGAGAGTGACTAGAACTAGCCATAGTGTCCCAGAGGAGGTCTACCATTGGCTTCCATAATGGTATTACAGTATCTTCAGTAGTACTTTCCTATCCCTTTTGATACATAGCCTTCCTCTTCAGTCACTTTTTTGACTGCCACACTTGAGTGTTTCCTGGGTGTTTAATATTTAATGCAGAATCCAACACGGTGTAGGAGAATACCTAAAGCTTAATGTGCTGAGACAGCACAGTTACTCTGAAATAAAGGTATCCGGTATCACCATGACATTGCCAAATATATTTCTCTTTTTAACCCATAGATCCTTGAATCCTTTCTATCCATTACTTGACTGCTTCACGATATCTGGGGTTCAGCTCTGGGCAGTGTGGGCCATGCAGCATGTCTGCTGCAAAACTCGTATGTATTCAACTTTACTTTAATCTTTTAATATGAAATTGGATGGTTCTCATGTTCACTCATAAGCCTGTTGGATAAGTACATCAAAGTTTAAGTCATTCTTTGCTGACCTCTTATTCATATAGGGTTTATTTTGGATATTAAACAGTAGTCTCATTACATTCAATGTCTCAAAACATTGTAACAAGCTGAGATCCCGTTCCTTGGTTTTTAAACTGATCTGTGTTGGGCGACAATAGGGTAGTAAATAAAATGGCTGGTCAGGATGAATTTGTCTCTTATATAAATCTCATGAGTAAGGCTATGTTTTAGTCACGGGTATTTTTAGTAAAGTCATGGACAGGTCACAGGCAATAAACAAAAATTCACGGGTTGGTGACCTGTCCATGACTTTTACTATATACCCCTAACTAAATATTGGGGGCGCCCGCTGGAGCTGGGGGTGGGGAGATGGCTCGGGGGCGCCCGCTGGAGCTGGGGGCGGGGGGATGGCTCCGGGGCGCTGCTGGAGCTCAGGGGTGGGGAGTGGCCCAGGACTGCCGCTGTCACTGTTGTCAGGGCGTGGCCCAGAACCACCGCCACTGAGGGGGGACTGGTGAGGCTGGTCCCCAGGTGGACCTGCTGTCAGGCACATCTGCAGGCTGCAGAAGTCATGGAGGTCCCAGAAAGTCATGGAATCCATGACTTCCATGACAGACTCACAGCCTTACTCATGAGTAAGTAATGCAATTCTGCAAACAATGTATTCTTTTTAAATTGAAAAAACAATCCTGTAGAATTCACAGATGTATTGTAACTAACAAGTCTCATTGCTGCCTGCTTTGTTTTTTTATGTTAATGTGTACATATGTGTGAGAGTTGATGGATGTGTCATCCCTACTCACCCCATTGCTTTTGGGACTTCACTGTTCTGCTCCTGAGCATTTCCTAAGGTGTCCTCCATACCATCAAACTAAATGGCAATTTTTATGAGGAATATTTCTGTGTAAGGGAGCAGTTACCAAAAGTACTTGGGTTGTGTTCATTTTGATATCCTAAGTGTTTGGAAATTATCATAATGTTTGGCGGATGCACCAAGTTTCTACCTTAAAGCCGGGTAATGTCAGGATACTTGCTCTCAGGATATATGAGGTGGGATCTGTGGCAACATTATGCTATAGGGGTTGCAGTGAGTTGAAAAAGAGGGTATAATTGGAGGTGCTATTGAACCAGTTCCCCAACATGGTGTTCGTGACACTGTTCTGTTGGAGGTACTGTGTTTCAGAGGAAACTTTTTAAAACTGAAGTTCTGATCTTTTTTAAAAACCCTGTAATCCTCTTTAGAATAGGGTTTTACCTACTATTTCCTACAGTGTCAGTGTGGATGCTGTATTCCACTCCTCTTCCTGCCCTAAACTGTTGTGTAGCATGGCTGTATGCCATATTCCACCTCTGGGGCAGCTCTAGCAGTGTGGAGTGAAGTGGTCTTTATACATCTGTAGTAGTTTACAAATTTATAAAGAGTATTGTGGACTACAAAATCATTTATGTAATGTACATCAAATAATTGGACCCACGTATGATCACGGGGTAGCTTCAAAGAGCAGTAGTGTATAGTCAGCCAATCTGCATATGCGTGCACTAAAGTCAATGTCAACTTAGTAGCCTGTTTACAACTCAGTTTTTAATAAACTAGTTTGATTCCAAATCCTGTTCCAGTTCATTTAACTATATCTGGGAAATGTTGATCTTCCCCTCTATATTTAACAATTTTATTACTCTAAGGATGGTATTTCAAAAGCACTGGACGTTAGCATTATTCTGCCCTCATTGAAGTCGTCATAAATGGGAACAATCAATCCAATGCTAAGTACTATTTAAAATCCTATCTAATATTGTGCATGTCAATTTAACTGCATCGCTAATGATGTAGTCTAAATATTGGCTGAAGTCAGAGGTAGCATAACTGGATTAGCTAACACTTGAATTTTTCTCCTAATGTAAGTTGTCATTTTGACACACTCTTAGCAAAGTCCCTAATAAAGATGCACTTTCTCTCTTTCGTTTCAGCTGCCAGGTACTGTAGCATGTTAATTGAAGAAGGTGGCTTGCAGCACTTGTATGACATCAAAGAAAACAATCAGACTGATCCAGATGTCCTGCGAATCAACAATGAGATACTAGACAGTGTAGAGACACACATGATGTACTATGGGAGACCTAAATACTTAAAGAAGCCACAAACCAAATCAAATGGATAGCTGTAGATATAACTCTAATTTTCCTTTGTTATAATCCTTCACAAACTGTACTGAGAATATCTGGTACTATTGATCACTGCTTAAGATGGGCATTCCTATAAGATTACTGCTGCTTGCATGGAGGAGGGCTTGTACAGCCAGAGTCCTCTAGGAATGGCTCATTTTGTGACTTGACTTTTGAGGCGGGACATGAGGCTTTGGGATAGATTTTTAAAGGTATTTAGATGCAGATAGGTGTGTAGATTCTTCTGAAAATCCCACTAGATGCTTATCTGCATCCTCAGTTGCCTAAATACATTTAAAAATCTGGTCCTTCACCCCTTTCAGTTACTGTTTGGAAACTGCTCCCATTTGGTTTGTCAGGCAGGGCTTGAACAGAATGCTATGTGCTTGCAAGTCAGCATTTTTACACTCAAGTCTTTGTGCTCACTTCTCACTGTGACCAAAGTGTGCCAAGGGCCATCACCAACTGAGTCTTCAAAGTCACTTGTTCTCTTTCTTGTAAGCTGTGTCCCTTTTCTAGTCTTGCCAACACTGGACCACTATCCTAGTCTTTCCATGCCGCATCAACAATGTTGAAATATTTGTGGTGTAGAAAGGAACAGGCAGGAAAAACTTTAAAAATTAATCAAAAGTTAGGAGTAGAGAGCTTCTGCACACCCTCACCCCCACCAAAAGAACCAAAACCAAACATGAAACTCAGTGGGTAAGAAAATACCTGACATTACCCGTTTAGAATACAGTACCCAGAATATTTGGTCTCCTTACACGCAGACTAACGGTTGCTTTAGTGTTTCCAAATTCCATCTTTAGCAGTGCACACACTTTCCCACTGACTTTAGTGGGAGTGAAATACAGGTCATAGGAGGGTAGAATTTGACTGTGTTGTGCAGTGAATTATATCCCCAAAGAGTTATAGTCCAAAATATCACCAATGTTCTGTGTAAATCTCATTGTTATGAAATTGTAAATTTAAAACTTAACTATAATGGGAGTCTTCCAAAGGCTTTTTTAAGTTTTCATATAATAAAATATAAAAAACAGGTCTAAGAACAGCACTTACACATGTATGGAAATTGGAGTTCTGTTGAAAGAAATAGAGACTGCAACATGCAAGTGTCTGATTAAAGTGTAATTGTTGAAGTAAATGGTGCCATGAATTCAGGGTTCTATTGTTTCATAAGTGTCAACTTTCTGGAAAGAATATGTGGGTGAGGGCCCCTGAGAGGTTGTTTTGCACTGTCTGAGTACTGGGAAATTCCAGTGTGGTTTCCCTTCCCTTAATCAACTCAACTCCTCCCCCCCCCCCCTTTTTTTTTTAAATTCACATCAAAGTACAGTAAAAATCCATCACACTTAAATGGTGATGCTGGATGTTTTACATGTTTATCTTTATCTAAGGTAGTTAAGTGAATTTTATCAGATTTACTTGTCTCACTGTTTATTTGAGTCAACTTTCATTTTCAAATTGTTAGAAATTTAAGTATTGCAGCATTCGTAGTATAGGGCATTCTTTAATTGAAATTATTGAAGTCTTGCAATTGTTAAGAGTCTTTAATTAAACTTATTTGGGGGCACAGTTTTTAAAATTCCAGAGATCTGCTCCTAGAAGCTATTGTAGCAATTTCAAACACCTACCTAGGAACCAGGGAACTATCAATTTGTGAACTTTTTTTTTTTTTAAAAAAGCCTTGTAGCTAGTTGCCTATTAACTATGTATTCCAGCTCTTGTCTCATTCCTAGAATTTAGTGACATGTGTACACTATATTTCTAGTTGGCAATTTCAAACTGAGTAAAGTAGTTTCAAGTACTGCCCCTGCCAAGTTGATATTTTTTAAAATAGAAAAATGTTAGTGAAAATATTTTGTTTAAAAAAAAAAAAAAAAAAAAAAGGAAGTATTTACATGGAAACTTCTGGTTATAATATTACAGCAAGTTACTGGTCCTTGCTAGCACCAAGTGCGTCACAGCAAACCACACAAAGAATTAAGGCACAGAGTTTGTGGTTTTCATACAATACAAAGAGGAAACAAAGTAACTTTTGCATTCCAAAAATTGGTAATGAGTTCTGAAATTAATTTAGGTCAGATCCCATGACCAACAGCAATCTATGCTTTCCCTTTCAGGCCTGAATACCTCCATGTACTAGGTATAAGAGGCTAGTTTGGGCATTAAACTTGTTTATCCATTTGGCCTATCTGTTGTAGTTACAAGCAGGTATAGTGCCCACTTAAAATGAACTGAGGCCAAATTCTTTCAGCTGGACCACTGTACTGGCCTCTCATTCACTGTGAACCTGTTCTGGATTTAGACTAATAGCAAAAGTCTCTCCTGACAGCTTAGTATACAACCCCAGTCTCCCCTATGACTTTAGTCATTATAGCTTTACCAGTCTAAAAAACCTTGTTTTTGGTTTAATGAAACTGTTCAATACCTTAATTATCCTTGTAAAACTGTCTCCTATGGAGTGTCCAGGAATGTAGCAGTGTCCATGGTAAAGAATTAAGATTGTAGAATTTAATATTTAACAATTTCCATTAAGTTTAAGGTTGTGCACCTCCATTTTACTTCCTAAAGACTCATGCCCTGGAATAAGGAAATCCTTGGAGGGCTATTCCCCAATAAACTGGGGTGGACGTTTCTCTCTGAAGGCAGCCATCCCTTCTTGGCGGTCTCTTGTAGGAATATTCTGCATTACAATAAAAAAAGCAGTTTATTTTATAAAGTTAGGCAGCCAATACTGAATTAAAATCACTGTCAATATATTAAGTAAAAGCTTTTATGGATATTAAATCAACATCTCAGAAGTAAGGTGGTCAACTGCCACATCTTACAAGGAGGAAAAGTTTAAATAACTTTCAGGGTAGGGCATAGCACGTGAGCACTTGATGCAGTCCAATGGACAATGCCATTGAATTTAATGGCACTGTCCTCCATTATGTACAGTAAGATCCACAAGCCCAAAATAACTCATTTTGAGGATACAAAGAAAATATTCCACTGGAAGAGAAGTCTTGCATGCTCCTGAAATACGGTTTTCAACCTAACCAGAAAACCTTCTGATATGCAGTACAACAGGAATCTAGTGTCCAATTCAACCAGCCCCCTTACATCACAATGTAAGGGCCCATGCTAGAAATGGTATACGTGGGTACATATGGCTAAATCTAGTGTAACATGCAATTTTTATTCAGTAAGATCAAGTAAGGGCCTTCATAGACCAAGTTCAGTCTGAGGCAGGTGCAGGAGTCCAACTAGCATTCATAGGAACCCTGTTAATGGGAAGGTAAAACTTAAATCCATGTTTAAGGGCTTGCCTATACAAGAAAGGCATTGTGGAATAAGTCAGGGTGGAATTTAAAACAGAACAGTTATTCTGGAAAGATGGCATGGACACTCTTATTCCAGAATAAGTATGCCTTTGTGATTTAAGATTAATCCACTTCTGAATTAGTTGAACTGATTCAGAGTCAGAATGTCCATAGATGAGGTTATTGCAGGATAGTTATTCTACAATAGCTACAATATAGACAAGCACTAAGGGACATCAGTAAGTTTTCAAATGTTTGTATGAGTTTTAACCATTAAACTTCTTATCTCATGGAAGTTGAGGCTATTACAGTATTTAGGAAATGTACAATGTGATTTTTAAAAAAAATTAAGATAACATACCTGTGCATAACACATTCCCTCAATAGCCATCCCCGATGCAATATCCACCTGAAGAGAAAAAAGTGATCTCTGAAGTACACAGCATTTAAACTGCAGTACCCTTTTGAGTATTTTCCATGATTAAAGGTCAGAGTTAATATTAAATTACTAACTCTAATCCTAGCATTACTGTTATAGTATTTACAGCTAACATGGAGTCAGAATCCTGCTCTACCAAACTGTTAGGCCTTGGCTACACTTGCAGCTGTACAGTGCTGTGAGGTAAACCTGTCTTTGTACAGCTGAGTAGGGAAAAGCGCTGCAGTCTGTCCACGCTGACAGCACAGTGGTGTGGCCACACTTGCAACATTTGCAGCTGTGTTGGGAGTGGTGCATTATGGGCAGCTATCCCAGCATTCATGGGGCTGCAACATGCTTTTCAAAACGGGGGTGGGGTGGAGTGTGGGGGGAAGAGAGTGCTTTTTGGAGCGCATCCGCACTCTATTTTGCAAGTTCCGAACTCCTGGCCCCCTGCTCATTCATTCACTCAAAGTGAGGAGCAAACTGTTTGCTTTTTCTCTGTGGTAGGAGCCCGCATTCCTGCAGCCAGTCACAACAGTGGAGAGGATTGGCCACTTGACAAGGTGATTAGTACAGTGCTGCAAGCGTTTACACTCACACCTGTGAGTCGCAGCCACTCCGCTGTATCTCTTATGCTTCTTGGGGAGGTGGAGTACCTGCAGCGGTGTACCCAGGGAGATACAGCACTGTAGGTGCCCTGCCAGTGTGGACGGGGAGTGAGTTACAGCACTGGGGGAGGCTTGACAGCGCTGTAACTCACAAGTTACAGGCCTTAATTTTGTTCATGCCTCAGGAGTCACTTACAAAGAGACTGATCCCTTATTGAAAACAGGGATTAGAATCCATTTACAGAACTTTCTTCATGACTGTTCTAAACATTTTTACTGTTGTTTTATGAGTCGCTCTTAAATTTTTGCTTCACTGAACGTTTCATAAACATTCTCTTGGGGGGGGGAAGTTACCTCTATCCCTCTGTTTATTGCCAGTTTACCCATTTTCACAGCGATGGGAGCCTTTAAAACAAAAAAGATAACTGAAGTCACTTCAGTGTATACTAAAAGGCAGTAGTTCATAGCCTCCAAGGGCAGGAGGGACCATTGTGATCTAGTCTGACTTCCTGTATAACAGTCCATATTATTCTTTCTTCCAAATAGAGCAGGGAAAAATGTTTTGCACACTGTTTTCAGCAAAAGAAATAAAGATTTGGCAACAGCAAGACTTTAAATTAATGTTTAGGTCTTTTTTTTTTTTTTTTTACAAGGACAAGGAACTGCCCCCCCCCATTAAAAATTAAAAAAACTTTCATTTTAACATTTCAAAACAATGTTTCAACTTTTACCTTTTTTTTTTTTTAAAAGGTCATTTTAAAATCTAGTCTAAATTGTTTTGACAATCTGTTTGGAAATTTTGAAAAAATTTTCAGTTTAATCCAAAACAATTTTTGTTTTGGGTTTTTTATTTGTTTGGAACTGTCAACAAACTGAAAAGTCAGTTATTCACCCAGCTTTTTCCAAAGGCAGTCTCTTGTCTTCAGGAGTTTGCAGTAAAGCTAATACTATATATAGCCAAAAAAGCAAAGACTGTCTACAGTTCATAACAGAATGTACTTTTAAGTATTCAAGCCAAAGTTTTCAGACTTGAGTGCCTAAATATATGGCCTGATTGTCAGAGGCGCTGAGCGCCCACAGCTTGCACTGAAACAGTGGTAGTGCTAAGTACCACTGAAAGACAAATTAGCAAAACAAAAATCAGCAGATTGAAAGTTATCACTTTTAGGGCTGGATGTGTACAGTGCTACCACTTTAGAGAGAGCAGTCCCAGATTGTTATTTCAAACAGTGTATGATGGTTATGTGTTCGACGCACAGAATAAGAATGTTCTAATGCTAAGGAACCGTTAGTTGTGTCTCCTACCATTCCTAATGGAAGTAAAATACAACAGCTAATGCAGTGGGAGACGATGAAGGCTATTTTGCTGGAGTCATTCAGATCCCGTTCATGAAGAGGAAACAAAAATAAGTGCTGTTTCTCACACTAATTTCAAAGATCTAATTTTCAAAGCTTGCCTCCTTTTTGCTGGTGTAAGCAATGACACCTAGAGGTCTGATTGTGCCCGCAAGTCAGCTAGTAGAGATCTACATTGCATCATTTGCACTTAATTGAATCTGCTAAGAGAGCGATTGGGTTGAAGATGCTTTAAGAAAAATAAGTCCCCCAAGATTTTAATATTTCATGGAAAGAGGTAAGAAGCTAGCCATGTTCCACAAAGTAGCCAAAACACATGAGCCAAATAAACAATACTGACCTGAGGGAGAATTTCTTTAGCCAAGGTTAATGCTCTCTGGTAAGCGGCATCCCCTTCATCATTCTGTGGCACTGTGTGGTTTACTAATCCTATTGAGAGTGCTTCTTGTCCATTAATCTGTCTGCCAGTGAAAATGAGTTCCTTAGCAAGACCTATTCCAATACAGCGGGGCAGGCGTTGGGTTCCACCTTAAGACAATATACCACATTATGGTTTTCTGAGAAAAAAATAGCAAAAACCACTCAAATATATATTACCTGTTTATACATGTGAAAAACATGGTGTTTTAGTAGTACCATGCACTATAGCCAGTCAGCTGAGGAGCTCAACGTTTCACACATTAAATCACAGCACCTCGGTGGAGTGAACAAGTATTCACATGTCGTATAAAGGGGAAAATGAAAGGGTGAAATGGTCTTCCTAAGATCACAGGACGTCAGTAGCAGAGCTCAGACAAACTCTGCAATTCTGACTCCCTGCTCCTTGCACTGGCTACTAGATAACACTTCTTTTGTATATAAAAGGATTTTCATCAAGTACCCTACAGTAAAATTCACATGTAGCTGTGAAAATATTAGAAGATTTAATGAAAATAGGTTACCTGCACCTGGAAGAAGTCCTCTGGTGGTCTCAATCAAGCCCATTTTAGCTGATGAAGCTATTTTTAAAGAAATTTTTTTTTAAAAAAGTTACTTTCTCAAACCAGAAGATAGCTGTTAACATTACACTAAGATCGTTTTCACTCAGAGAATGCCAGTGGATGAATCCCACTAGAGTCAATGGTGTCAAGTGGCTAAATTCCTTTCACACTAAACATGCCTCATTTTGTATTGAAAGGTATCAAAAATGCAACTAAAATGAGTGTGACTGCAGTGATTAGTCACATTCTGCGATTTGTGTGAACTTGCTTATGACGGGCATACTATTTGCTGAGCAAACTAGAGCTATGGATCTTGGCCTAAACACTTTTCTCTCACACACACACGTTTGTTCCACAAAAAGAGGAGAAATTTTGATGCCCGCTTTTGCTGAATAAAAGTCTCTCTGCCTATCTAACACCTTAGCACCAGCTGGAAAGTGATCTCTGTGCAAAGTTGATCTTTAGCATTCATTCAATGTGGGCATCCTGCAGCTAGACTCTCCATTCTCAATTGAAGACCAGCCTCAAATGCTAGTTCTTGTTGCATTTTTTAAGACGTAAGCTGTTTAAGACAAACAGCTTTGAGGTGTCTGTTGTACAATCAGAACATTTATCTTTTAAGGAGCATTAAGTTACCAAACTGCCATTTTGGGAGATTTCAGGAATAAGATGGGCCAGGTTACAACATTAACTTCAGGTAGCCAGAGAGGATGGGTGCTACAGTCAACCAACCGCAGCTACAAGTTAGGTGATGAGGAGCCTAGACTTAAATATCCTTTGTAGCTGACTGCTTCCAGGAAACTTGGCATTTTTTTCCCCCAGGAAAAAGGGGGCTAAGGGTGTGATATGAAGATTCAGAAGGGAGGTAGGAATTAAAGCATTTTGCTAACTTTTTAAAAAAAACTCACCCATTAATGTATATGCTGTATTTACTAGCGATATTAAGCATTTTCATATTAAGCAATAAGAAGGAAATCTGGTAGCACTATGAGAGTTATGTGGGGACACTTATTCCAAAGGCAGGGTGCACTGAAGAAGTTGCAGTACCTCACTGGACTGTGAGTCTCTAGAAGAGATTGTTACTCACCCCTGAAATGGATGCAAGTGGGGAGGAGGTTTTGGTTCTGTCTGAATTAGGCTTGGAATTAGCCTGAGATCAGACTTGTGCACACCAGGTCACTGGGTGATAAAATAAAACTGTCATAATTCAACTTGTCACATGATCTGAGATAATGGAGGTGTTTTGAAAAGAAATAGCAGCTCTCGGATCTTGTGCAAGTTACAAGTACATAGGGATGGCCCAGTCCCTCTGTTGATGTACTTTCTAAAGGATCTATTCTCATCAATGTGCAGGGACCTCACTGCTAAAAGTAGGTTGGACCAAACCAGAATTGATCAGTCACCCAATAAACCTGCTCTTAGTGGGCATTAACCATATACCCCTACCACCAACAGGAGATTAACCCCTTCCAAAAGAATTTTAGTGTAACTCATATTGATACCTCATCTAAAATTGTTTCCCCTTTTAAACAAAAGACATGCAGCTTTCTCAAATAGTTAAATGTCACCAAAATTTTAGGTAAGTGCCTATTCATTTCCTACATTACACAAGTTCCTGTATTAGCTTATCAGAAAGGGAACCAAACAGCCTTTAGCTTACTTTCAAATGTTGTTTAACTAAAACCAGTGATTACTTTAAATATCCCATATTTGGCAGTGCACATACCTGCTATTCGAAGATCACACGCTAATGCCAATTCCAATCCCCCACCCAATGCATAGCCTTCTATTGCAGCTATTGTGGGCATAGGCAGTGCAGCTATTAAAGACAAAACAGATTTGAAAGTTTAATTACAGGAGCAGTTTTTCACTGAGTGTTTCATGTAATTACATCTCAAATGTTCAAAGTTTGGTATGATGCTACGATTTCCGTAAGTCAAAAGGAACAAGGAAACGGTCTTCAAATGGTAAAAAGTTGTGCTTTTTTCCTTCCTCCTCCTCCTCTTTAAAAATAATTCCACATCATAAAGCACTGAAATGTAAAACAAAGTTTATTTTCTCAAACTAAAGCTCTGCCTCCTTGAAATGGAGATAACTGGATGTTCACATTTAATGTGTTACAATGGAACAGTCAATTAACAGATTCTACACTCTTGAGGCACTCTCCATGTTCCATTTTATATGGCTACAAATGGTCAGTCCCTACTGCTATCCAATTCAGCTGACCATTACATACTGCATTTAGTATGTTTATGAACATTACGTAAGTCTCCCAACACTTGTGAGCTAGGTGAGTCTCTCTCCCATTTTAAAGTTGGGGAAACCAAGGCACCTAGTGGTCAAGTATCTCTTGCAAAGAAAAAAACAAACAAATCACACTGAGTGAATAGAAAAGTTAGGAACAAAATCCGGAAGTGTTATCTTGAAGTTCCTGGTTCTAACTACTCAACAACACTCCCTCAAACATCACTTGGTGCTTTGTAACATGGAAGTCACATGTGGGTGCAGGTATTTTGGATAATACATTTATCTTCTTCTTACTGTTACTTTGATTGATATTCTAGTCAGATTCGTGTTTTAAACATCTAGCTAAAATATCTCCCTCCAGGGACAACAGAATAATGCAAGACGACAATTGACTGTGCAAATCCACACTTGTCTAAAAAGAGGTAAAATCTTCAGAGGCTATTCCAACTTGAAATTGACTCAATGATCCAAGCACCTTTACTATTCTATATAGGTTCTTGTATCACACCTATCCCTGTAGTATCTGAGCACCTTCCAGTATCATGCATTAAGTGACATGACTAACATCTGTCATGTATGGTTCATTCTTTCATATCCCCTCCCACTGGGGGAGAGCTGTGAGTGCTATGAAGTGGGGTTTTTTTGAGAGTGTATTTGCTGCTCTCATTTCCCTTAGAGAAGGTAGCTCCAAGAAGCGCACCTTGCACTTGGAGCAGAAGATAGTCCTTAGTTTTTTTAGATGGAAGTTCATTCCGCAGTCTGGACCAGGCCCCAAGAACCGTCTCTTGCATGGACGAGTTTTACCCTTTTAGGGGAGGTATCCTTATAAAGTTTCCCTGATATAGCACCACTGACTGCCCCCCACGGTGTGGGCATATATAGAAATAGATGTTTTATAACTGATCATTTACCAATTTCATCCATTAAACTTCTCAGCCTGTGAACAAAGTGTCCAACCTCTGTATCATTCATTTGGGCACGCTCCTTTAAGTCAGCGCCTAAAGTGTGGAGGAAAACAAAGAATTCAGTGATAGAAGAAAGGTAACAGGCAGTTGAGCAGCAGTGCTTGATGTGACTATGCAGGAGAGTCAAGTTCAAAAGCGGGATGACAACTCTCTAGACTACTGGAGCTTAGGTGCAGCATCCCTGGAATTCAAGCATTCAGGCTTTAAGAATGGTTGTGAAATGCTCTGCTCGGTTGCTGTCTTGTTAGACAGTTCCTAGAGCAGCACCAATTCCTATGCCTAAGGAGGTTAAATCTCAAAATTGCAGGGTAGGGGCCCTCCTGTGAGCAGCCCATGGGTCTAACCGGAAAGAAATGGTAATATAAAGAGAGAAGAGCTAGTCTTCAGAGGTAGCTTGCTCTGCCTGCTGAGGTCTCAATTTCTAAAGCAGGGAGTTACATATGCCTAGCCAGGACAAGGCAATGGTTTGTTCCTTGTTACCCCACAAGTCAAACTGATTTCCTTAAGTTTGTATTTACATCTGTTGCTTAGCATAGTCTAATCTGTACAACATAATTTGAAGGGATCTGTTTTTAATATCAAGTCACAGAACATTTGTTACATACCTGCACAAAACACGCCTTTGACTTCACTTTTAAACACTACCACGCGGATCCTTTCATCACAACGGAGACTTTCCAGAACTCTGAATAGCTAAGAGTTTAATCAAGAAGAGGAGTTAAGAAAAACTGAATGCGTCAAGCATCTAAATTACTATGCATGTTTAAATGACTGAAGACCCCTATATTTTGATAAAAGTTTAATTTCCTTGTTCTCGGTGGGCATAGGGATCTCTTAGAAAGCCAGCCTCAAGGATGGTCCTTGCTCCACACATGGTTTCTACAAGCCTCTCCTGAAACTCTTAGGATTCCCCTCTTTTCAATCCCATCCACAGAGATTTTTCTGCATCCCTGACTGTCCTTCCTCTTCAGAGTTGCGCAAGGCTTCCTCTGAAACAGATCAGTCCCCAATTTGACCAAAAAGGTTGCTTATGACCAACACAAAGTCTCCTTTCCCCAGGGACTAAGCCGCCTTTTGACTACTCCCAGCCCCTGCTGGCCTAGCAACAAAGGACATAGCTCTAGTCTCAGACTTGGATCTCACACATGGTATCTCACTTCAGTAGGCCTAGACCATCGAGCTGAACCCAGCCCAAGTTGTTAGGCCCAAACAATGGACCTACATGCAAACTGCTTTGGGGTGAAATTCTAATACCTTCCAGACCCCTTCCATTTGTTGATTTTGAAGCCCAGTCCTACTGCAGGACGGACATTAAGGAAACCAAATACACAACTGGTTGTTATCGAACAGTGAATTTACACAGGTTCATTCACTAACAGTAAATTGTATATTTGATTAAAATAAAATAATGTACTAGATACAACAATGATTAGATTGCCAAAAGTAAATACCAGGGAGATTTCTGAAAGTAAGCAAGATGGGACCATTCTGAAGGCACACATATTTTTTGCCGTAACAATCATGGCAGCATCTCTAAGTGGAATAATTTAGTGTTCGTTATAAAAGCCAGTCATATCTTGCTCCCTATCCAGAAATATTTTTGATAGTTCAAAGTTCCCCTGTTAGGAGATTGACAACAATAAATTCTTGCTTCTTTACTTTGGTGCATCTCTGATCTGTGAGTTCATTTTCCCTAGCTGGCAACACAACATGCTCTAAGTTTTTCCTCTTTGATAGACAGTGGAAACCTGAGATCATGAATATCCAGGAGCTACTAATGCCCCAAGATACGGGGAAAAGGAGACACTGCAGCTCTGGAAGGCGCATCCAACAAAAATGTAGCAGTGTCCCCATCTGTAAAATGGGAGTAACTATACTTAACCTATTTTCCAGCCTCTTTAGAGTGGTGAGAATTAGTTAGTAAGTGTAAAGTCTTACATATTAAAAAAAAATGCCAAAATACAAAGTGATTGGGTGCTTAAGTTTTCTCTTCTGCAATTACTATGGCCATTTTACTTCTACAGGATACATTTAGATATGGTTTAGAATTGTGATCAGTATTTAGTCTAGAGATAGAGAAGCAGATATACTTACTTCATTAACAAGTACTCTTCCCAGTGAATTTCTGGCATGGGCTCTGTTCATCAGGATTTCAGCAATTCCTTTAGTAAAAAGAGACAATTTCAGTTACATTTTGTTTAAAGATACAAGTTATATTTGACATGGCAAGTCTTCTTAGAACAATAGCCCCAAGTACTATAACTCTTCTTTCTTGAGACTTTGTATAAAGATTTTTTAAAATATAAAGTAGGCTGCTTAAGTGAGTGAGTTTTAAATGGAACATGCCAGACCACATTGTGAAATTCAGCACTACAGAATCAATGTAAGGTTACATAATACTTCAAAAATGTAGCTAAATAATCCTTTAATTTAAAAGTGGACCTCTTGTCTAACTTGGCAGTTCTAGGTGTTCTTTGCATTTTTTTAAACCTAAGAACAGACTGGATCCATGTAACAGTTCCAATTTGCATGCTGTTCTGCTTTCCCCATACTGTCTTCCTGCTTGGATTAGCTGTTCAGGTATTTTCCTTAATGGAGAAAACCTTCTTCCCATACCTACTGCTTACAGGAGAACAACAGCACAAACTGGACAATATCAGTAATGGTTCATTGTCCAGAGCCATCTGGAAAATGCAAATCCATTTCTCATAATTAAGCTGTTGTGTAATCACTAGTTTAAGAATCAGGGGCCTTGCCTTGCTCAAGGTTCTCAAAGTCCAGCAAAAAAAAGACAACACATTGTCCGTAGAATATTAACATACAGCTTCTCCGTGTCATGCTGTTCTTGAAAGAAAAACAGCCTCAGAAATGATGGGCTGTAGCGAAGCCATTTCCAAAGTTCTCACTGGTGTAGAACACAAAGGGGACATGGGTTCCATTTCCAATACCCCACACATTCTGTGAGGGTGGGCATTAATAACTTCCTCATTTATTTACAGGCATTTCTATTGTGCTCATCACCTTCTCTGAGCGTCTCATGAGTAAGAATGAATAGGTCCCCATCATCACAGGATGTTGTGAAGTATCATCCCCATTTTACAGCTAGGGAAAGCGAGGCAGAGAGGTGAATTGACTTGCCCAAGGTCACACAGCAAACTTGTAGCAGAGCAAAAAATGGAACCCAGATCTCCTGTCTCCCAACGACTGACAGTTGTGAATCTGTACAGTTCCTTTTTTCCTGGTTGGACTCTTACTCCTAATTTCCCTAGTCCTGTCCAGCTCCAAATTTGCTCTATGATCCTATTGCTGCTGTAGATGAAGATGCACAACAAAATATACAAGGTTAATATTTTCTACACTGCTAGAAGATCTTTACATTTGAGCCACTGCCTTTGTGACTGGCTGGCTGGTGCGATATCACCATCGACCAAATGGAAGAGAAAAGTCAACTAGCAATAAAGACATGTGCAACAGCTGGCATAGGGCTACAATGGAAGCGAGCACTATGAAAACTGTACAAAACCAAAACATTGCAGAAGAAACTAGAGAACCTGTTTTGCAAATCCCAGAACAAGTTAACCTCCTTGAAAGCTTGTTGTGTGGAAATCTTACCTTATCCTCAAATTGACCTGCAACTCGTCTCCTCTAACCCTAAGGTTATCTGACCTTTATTACTGTACATTACTGACATCAGAAAAAAAATAAACTGAGTGAATGTAGAGAACAGATTATTTATATCCAAGTTCATTGCATGCTTCCTGCACAGCTCTTTTCCTGGTGCCCATCTGTGTTGGGTCTTTGTAGTTGTACCTGTCAGCCAACTGTGGACCAAATAAAGGACACCATGTAGGACAAAAAGATTATAGAGAACTTTATGAAATTTGCAACCTGAATAATCACCTTAACATGGTGTTTCAGCCCAAGCACAAATCAGTAAAGTTCATGCTGCACTATAGAAAAACTAACCTATCACAGGAGCCTGTTACAAGTCATTAGTACCACATATATGTAGAACATAAATCATTCCAATAGAGTAGATGGATCTGAAAGTGTTTCAGCCAACTTCCTGAATTACACTGAAGTCTTGCCAAGTCCAAGATTTAAGCACTGTTCAAGGTGACAGTTGGAATATGTTTTGTCCCTATGACACAGGCCTGGAGCTACCCCAGTTGTAACCAGATCCTTTAACATAGTTGCTTTTCGGGGGTAGATGGGAATTGTTTTTTGCCCCATCTCTGCTATCTATCTATGAATAAATACATACAGTTTGACAACAGTTCTGGTACAATATTCCTGGTTCTGCTTTGTTACAGAACAACATACTGCCCATATGGCCCATAGGTACTATGTGGATAGGCCCAGAGTGCATTCGAAATGGGTTTAAAATAAAGGCCGGGGCCCAAGTCTCTAGCTGGCCTAATGCTCGTTATAATCTGGCTACTGTACAGTTTACTCCAGCCTATACAGACCTGGCAGGGTCAGCTCATGATCAGGCACATGATTATTAGCAGCTGTTAAACTGGACTGTGTGTTTTATAGGGTAGGCTGGGGTTTTCTCTGTTTCTGGATTGTTGCAACTTCCCTGGAGGATAGCCGCAGTTTCAGTCTGCACATTTCAGGGGAGGATTTAGTTGCCAGCTACGATTTCGGGGTAGGGAGGAGAGAAAGCCCCTCTACGGAGTTACTTCGTGTAGCTCGGAAAACGGAGTCATGTTTGTGGGCCAAGACTTGAGTAGCGCAGGGGGAGAGGTAGGGGATGAGAGCGGATTCCCTCCTGCAGCTACCTCCATTCTAGGGGAGGAAGCTGCCTGGCCAGCACCGGACTTTCTACTTCTCCCTCCCCTGGGACTGGAGGGGCGGGTCTAGACTCACCGCTGCTTTCCCCGCCGTGCACATTGACCAGGATCTCCTTCCCCCCAGACGAGGATCTCTTGCTGTGGCCGCCGACCCCTCGGGGGTGCGGCGCGGTGAGCGCCCTGCACCCAGCTGCAGCTCTCCCCAGCCGAAGCATTGGGCTATTTTTCAAGGCTTTCAAAGCGACAACGGCGGCGGCTTCCTCCTGCACCTACGTCCAGGTTTGGGGAGAAGCTCTGCTGCGCCACCCTCTGGCGGAAATGCTTCCCGCAGCCTCCAGAGGGCAGGGGAAAGTAGGACCCACCACTCCAGCAAAATTGCAACTGGGCTTGGCTCTGATTGAATAGGAGCCGGAGCCAGACCCTACTGGGGGCTCAGAAAAGGTTGCTGATTTATTTAAATGATGGTAGGAAGCTACCATCAGAAATGGCAGGAAATACTGAGGGACTGCAAGGAGAGGTGACAGGTTATATAGACCTGAAGCATTGCTCTGTGTGGCTCAAAAGCTTTTCTCTCTCACCAACAGAGACTGATCTAATAAAATATATCATCTCACCCACCTTGTCTCTCAGGTTATATGAGAGGCAGTTGCCATCTACAAAATCTATGGCTTTGATCCTGCCACCCTTGAATTTTAAGCACTGCAGGGGTTCATTAAGGACTAATTAACTCATTTGTCATTAAGGACTAAATAACTAATTTGGGATCAGATTTAATTAATTATTTTAGAAAGGATATAGAAGTTAATCCAGAAGGAAAAAATCATTGTATCTATACATTTTTATAAAAACATTTTAGTCTATTTTTGTGTGTGTGTGTGTGTGTGTGTGTGTGTGTGTGTGTGTGTGTGTGTGTGNGTCTATTTGTGTGTGTGTGTGTGTGTGTGTGTGTGTGTGTGTGTGTGTGTGTGTGTGTGGAAGGAGTGATTAGCTGACATGAGAAACAAAAAATCTACAATTTATCTGAAAAAAAAATGCTATATAAAATAGTAATTTTATGTTACAAAACTCTGATCCCAAAACATTATATTTACTGTGACAGACATTAGACATGGTATAGCTGTTACCAAAAAAAATAAAAAATGATATATTCATGGGAGAATGGGGCCTGTTCTCCAGCCATGGAATACAAATACATTCTCATTTTAAAAAAATGTAGTTTCTGTGATGGGAAAATGAGGGGGACAAAAGAGTGAGAAATACTTAACTATCTGTCCAGTTCAGTGGGGTGGGGACATGTCTGAGCAGAAGGGTTTTGCGGACTATAACACAAGAATTGGGGCTTCATTTTCTCATTCTACCACAGCCTTTCCAAATGACATTGGGCAAGTCATTTAGGCCCAGATCCTTAACAGTATTTAGACACCTAACTCCCAAAGGATCTGAACCTTAATCTCTTTGTGCTACTCTCCCATCTGCAAAATGGGAACAATAAAACTTCACAGACGTGTTGTGCAGATTCATTAGTGTTTGTGAGATGCTCAGATGCTACAATGATGGAAAGTACATAACTCCATAGATGCACAGGACTAGAAGCCAGGAACTGCCTTTCTGTCATAGGATATGAGTTACTCCTCATAATTTATAGGGGGGCAATACCACTCTGAGTTCTAATCTTACATCTGACTTCTTTTGTGGAGTTGAATAATTCACTTACCCTCTCTGCCTCAGTTTGCTTATAAAATAGGGATATTAATACTTACCTACCAACACAGGTTTGTGAGGATTAATTAACAAATATCTGTACAGTGCTAAGTATGATATTAATTATTATTATTGAGGAATGTACCAATTGTACAACACGACAACTTTTCAGAAATGTACAAATAATATTTGAAAATTTAATAATTTGGTAATCTGGCTATCCATTTTTTTCTAGGGACATTTCTGCCAAACTTGCTATTTGAATTTGACAATAGTTACAGATTACAAAACGCTATTTAAATTTCCTTGTTAGAGCTATTTTGCAGACCTCATTCTCCCTCTCAAGTGAATGACCCGGTGACACTGACATCCTGCATGGCCGAGGACACTGAGCCACTGACATCTACCAGCCGCCACCTTTGGCCAATACTGGGTTTACCATGGTGCCAGTGGCTCCATAGCGCCGGGCCCAGAGTCAGAAGGAGAAAGCTGCCTCGCCCCTGCTGCGCCCCTTCCTACCCCTGCTCTGCCCCAGCCCCACCCCTTCCCCTCCAAGCCTCCTCCCCTCAGCCATGCATCCCGGGGGACTGCAGCAGGGGTCGGGTCTGTCCTGCACTCACCGGGCAGCGGGAAGTGGAGTGACCCAGCCCACTCCGCTCCGCCGGCTCCCAACCGTGCCACTGGTGAGTGCTGGGGGGAGGCTCCTCCCCCAAAGTCCAGGAGCCAGGGGAGCAGAGTGGATCAGGCTGGGGCCGGGTCACTCCACTTCCCACTGCCCTGTGAGTGTGGGGTCGGGCCTGCCCTGCAACTATCGGGTGGCAGGAAGTGGAGCAACCTGGCTCCAGCCTGCTCCGCTCTGCCAGCTCGTGCTGGGGGGTGGTTTCACCCCTGCCCCCCCAAGCCTGGGGAGGAGATGGAGTGGTGGGGAAGGGGCATGGGATGGGGAAGAGAAGGATGGGGCAAGTGGGGGCAGGGGGGAAGCTGGAGCCCAGCATGCGGTATCCCCTTGGCAGAAGCTGGGGCTCCCCTGTTAAGCAGGCCCATCGAACCGTCACCCTGACAAGCCCCCCATCCCCTGCAGCTGTACCACCCCGATGAGCCCCCACAGACACCCTCCCCACTAAGCCCCAACCACCTGCACCTGGACCCCCACCCAAATGAACCCCACCTCCCCTGCACCTAGATCACCCCTGCTGAGCCCCAAACACCTTCACCTGGATCCCCTGCAGAGTCCCATTGACCCTGCCCCTGGAACCCCAATGAGCTTCTGTGCATCCAGATCTCCCACTGAGCCAGCCACACCCATATTGCCCCACAGAGAACTTTCTTACCCCCACACTAAGTCCCTTTGCACTTGGATCCTGCTGCTGGGCTGAGCCTGCTCACCCATACCTGGTGTGCCTGGCACAGGGGGGCAGGGCCCAAGGGTGTTTCTGGGGCAGGCCTGGCCCTTGCCCTGTGTCAGGGACAGGTGCAGCCTCACTGCCGAGTCCCTGTCCGGGGTGGGGGTGGGGGGCTGCAGGGTAATCTCCCACCTCCATGTAACCAGTGGCCTGTGCTCCCCACTGCCACGTTGGAGCCTCCACATTTATTTATTGACAAAATTTGCAGAATTTTAAAATATTGTGCACAGAATTTTTAATTTTTTGGTGCAGAATCCCCTCAGGAACATGGGGTGCTGGGCAGGTGGGACTGTGAGGAAGGTGGTGGGCAATGGGGAGGTCTATAGGCGGGGGGCACTGGGTGAGTGGTGTGGCATGCAGGGTGCTGTGCAGTTGTGGTGGGAGGCCAACAGGGCAGGTCTCCGGGAGGGGTGGGGACTGGGCATAAGGGTGGGGCACTGGGCAGGGGGCGGTGTGGTGCCGGCCGCCCTCACGGGGAAGGGGCATGCTGGCAGCACAGGGCTGGGCAGGCCAGTGTGCCCTCCTGCTGGGCTGCACAGGGCTGCTCCTGCCACGCTGTGCCTCATTGCCCCCAGCCCGCCCGTCACTCTGCACCTTGCCCAGGGGGGCCCAAAATATGTTTGGCGCAGGGCCCACAAAAAGTTAATCGGCCCTGCCTTTGGCGGAGGTTAGACACGAACAGGGCTGTGGGCGGCGCAGACCGCCCCGCCCCTCGAGAGTACACAGTCCAAGGCCCCGATCCTGCCCTTTGCGGGAGGTGGCACTGGCTGCGACTCCAACTGCCCTTTCTGCCACTGACACTGAGGCGACCCAGTCGTCCTCCTCCCGCCCGCTGCCCTAATGTAAAGCCGATGAAAGGGACAAGTGGCGACAAGGACAGCAAGAGTTTGTTATAAGGGCGCTGCCCCTTTAAGAGAAGGGGCGGGGGGGGGAAGAGGCAGGAGAACTGCGCCTACCCCGCCCCCTCTCCGGGGGCCCCTCATCGACCTTTGGCTCGTCTCGCCTGGCAGTAAGGGGGCGTGGCTCCGGGATTGGGCAACCCGTCCTCCCGGCTAGCTAGCGCCCGCCTCCTTTTCGCCCAGTGGCGGCTCGAGCGCGCGCGCATGCGCGCTCCTCTCACAGCTGCAGGATGGCCCCGTTCGACAGGAGAGTGTTTGTGGTGGGAGTCGGGATGACCAAGGTACTCAGGGCACTGGGCGCCCCCCCCCCCCCCGGCACCCTGCGCCTCCCCCGGGCGCCTATCGCATGTGTCTCTGCCCCCTTCTCTGAGGGGCTCAGGGGGGCTGTGTGCGCCCCAGCGCTCAGCCGGATCTGGGGCTGGACAGCGGAGACTGTGGGGGGAGTGGCGCCGCTGTCACCCTCCGCCCCAACGCCTCTGCGGCCGCACAGCGTTTCCCCGGGTCCCTAATTATGTAGCTGCGCTCCCTCTGCCGTGGGGTTTGAACTGCCACCCGTTACCGTAGTGTCTGGGCTGGGGTTACCAGACAGCAAGGGGGGAAATCGAGTGTGTGTGTGAGTGTGTCTGTGTGAGTGTGTGTGTTTTTGTTTGTTTTGCATATATCAAGCCAAGCCCCGGGCAGTCGGATACACTGGGCACAGGATGTTTCCCTTCCCCCATCCCTGAATGCTCTGAGGGGACGAGACTTGGGGCCAGCCCCCTGTGCAGCAAACGGCTTCGACTCCTCTCCTGCTTTAACCTCACGCCTGTCTCCCAGAATGGTTTTAGGCATGACTCTTCTGCCTCCAATCTGTCCTGGTTAATAGGTGTCCCTCCTCCCCCAAAGTTGGAGCCAAGCATAGTCCTCTCTTTTTGAGGTGGGGAGCATGTAAGAGAGGAATGTATTTTTCTGGATTTGACAAAATCCCAAGACTTTCTTTGGTGAGCTGATCACTGAAATGGCTCCACTTGCCCTTGTTAGAGATCTATTCACAAGTGGCTAGTCTTCAGGAATAGACCATCCAATGCATTTTTTGGAAGAAGTGCTTTAAAACTTGTTAGTTTGCATGTTTAGTAAAATATATAATCTTTTCCAACTAAGCTACTGCTTGTGGCACTGTAGAGATGTGGAACTCCATACTGCACCAGTGAAATATTTTCTGTATCTATTGCAATTGAATGTAAAACCTATGGGGCTATTGGAAAAAACGTAATTGCAGACCTCCTTTGTTCCAGAGGTTTGGACTTTTGTCTACACTTAAACCTCTACAGTGGCACCACTGTAACACTTCAATGTAGATCAGGGATCGGCAACCTTTGGCATGCGGCTCGCCAGGGTAAGCACTCTGGCGGGCCGGGCCGGTTTGTTTACCTGCCACGTCCGCAGGTTCGGCTGATCACAGCTCCCACTGGCCGTGGTTCACTGCTCCAGGCCAATGGGGGCGGCGGGAAGCGGCGCGGGCCGAGGGATGGGCTGGCCGCTGCTTCCCACAGCCCCCATTGGCCTGGAGCAGCGAACTGCGGCCAGTGGGAGCTGCATTCGGCCGAACCTACAGACGCGGCAGGTAAACTGGCCCGGCCCGCCAGGGTGCTTACGTGCCAAAGATTGCTGATCCCTGGTGTAGACACTACCCATGAGTGGAGGTAATTTGCCAAGGGTGATGGGGAAGACAATGGCGGGGCTAGGGGCAATGGGGAGGGGTGCTGGATGAGGTAGCGGCGGTGCCAGGGTGCCATTTTCCCTAAGGCTAAGCCTGGCAGGGCCAGCCTTAAAGGTGAGTGCTGTGGGCTACCTCCCAGAGTGCCATGGTCAGGGGGACTCTGTGGTCAAGAGGTATTGCTGGAGGATGCCTTTGCAGTCACCAGGAAGTTGACCGTCTCACCCCTGACAGGCGTAGTTATGCTGATGTAAGTTCCCATTGTATACCACCCCTGGATTCCATGTGTTCTAAGCCTCCCCAGTCTGACTGGAGTCCAAGCACTGCCTTGGGGCCCCTGGGTACACTCATGAGGGTGAAGATCTGGCACCTCCTTCCTGAGAGCTTAGACCACACAGCTCCTTGCCCAGTCCCTGGAACCAATGCCCTTTATCCTCCTGCTGTAGCATTTGGCGATGCCTGGGAGGGGCAAGAAGGGTCACATTCCCCTCCCCAGACGCCTGGGGGCGGGGGCACATTCAGCGGGGAACTGCAGCGGTGAAAGGAGCAGAATGTGGGGCCACCGGTGGTCCCACGCCAGCAGCTCCTCTGGCGCGGCTGTACCACCCCCAGCCCTTCCATACAGCTGCATCTCCTGTCTGTACAGCCCCACTGGAGGACAGGACTGGGCTGGGGGCGGTACAGTTGCGCCGGAGGAGATGCTGGTGTGAAGCTGCCCGGTAGCCCCACGTTCTACTCTTTTCGCTGCTGTTACAGTTCCCGGCAGCAGGAGGACAGAGCCTTCCACCCCTTCCCCGTAGGGTAGGGATAGGGAGGGGACAGGGAAAGCGTGGCGTCTCCCCCAGGATGGGGGCAGGGTGGTGTCGTGTCATGGGGGGGTCATGTTCCCCCCCTTTAGCTGGCCCCCCTTTGTGTCCCTCCCATGAGTCGCCCAGCCCTTCAGCTCAGTTTTCCCCTTTTTTTCCTAAATAAACCAAATGAGTATTTTACAAGTTCAATAGCAACATCCCTCCTTAGGATCCGGTTTATTAACTTTTAAAGTTCAAAAAGAAACACAAAAGTCTTCCCTTCATTTTTAAGCTGGGCAGAGCCTCTAAACTCCCCTGGTATCTCAGGGTCTCCATCCCTTCCTAGGTGTAGGGTGACCATACATCCCGTTTTGCCTGGGACAGTCCCTTTTTTAAGCCCTGGTCTGGACAGCCTTTTTGGCAAAACTGGGCATTTGTCCTGTTTGCTCTTGCCAGTTGCAAATTGCTCTGAAAGACTTGCAGCCTTAATTATGACACTGGCACAGCTCATGCCAAGACCTCAGACCTCACTGAACACTTACAAATACATAGCTAGAAACTAGTCTTGCTTACCTGTGTGTTAGCATTATCAAAATAAATGTTAGATGTTAAATTGTTAAGCATGTGTTCAGTGTTTTTAAAATGCTTGTAGGATGTTGCATGTATTGTTCTCACTCAGCGATAACCCCATGTTATAAATTGATAGCAAGCATTTGCATTGTAAAGTAAACCTCTGTGGCTGTGTATATCATCAAACAGGGAAAAAGCCTCGTGTAATTCAAATGATGGTTCCTCCCACCCCTCCACCCCAGCAGCAGCATCGGCGTCCCCCCCTGCCGCCCCCCTGGAGGAGCAGCATCGGTGGGACCCTGGAGCACCCTCTCTCCCCCAGGAGCAGCAGCATCTGCGGGAGCGTTCCTCCCCCTCCCCCACAGCAGCTAAGATTTTAGTTAGTGGTATTTTTAGTAAAAGTCATGGACAGGCCGTGGGCCGTGACTTTTTGTTTATTGCCCGTGACCTGTCCATGACTTTTACTAAAAATACCCATGACTAAATCATAGCCTTAGTCATGATTTCATTGTATGATCCCTGGTTCTTGTTTTATTTGAAAGGATAAATAACCGTTCTCAATTTACTTTCTCCACACCATCCATGATTTTACAGACTGCTATTATATCCCCCCTCAGTCATCTCTGATCTAAAATGAACAGTCCCAGTCTTTTTAATCTTTCCTCAGATGGAAATTGTGCCAAACCCTTGTCCATTTTTGTTGCCCTTCTCTGTAAATTTTCCATTTCAAATACTGTATATCTTTGAGATGGGGCGACCAGAACCACATGCAATATTCGAGGTGTGGGTGTGCCATGGATTTATATAGTGGCATTATATTTTCTGTCTTATTTTCTATTCGTTTCCTAATGGTTCCTAAACTTCTGTTAGCTTTTTGACTGCCGTTGCACACAGAACAGATGTTTTCAGGGAACTATCCACAATGACACAAGATCTCTTTCTTGAGAGGTTCTAAATTAGCTGTTACCAATCATTTTGTATGTAGAATTGGGATTATTTTTCCAATATGCATTTAACACTGAATTTCATCTGCCATTTTGTTGCCCAATCACCCAGTTTTATGAGATCCCTTAACTCTTCACAGTTTGCTTGGGTCTTAATTATCTTGAGTAGTTTTGTATCATCTGCAAATTTTGCCACCTCACTGTTTGCCCCCTTTTCCAGATCATTTATGAATATGTTGAACACCATCGTCCCAGTACAAATCTTTGGGGGAGCCCGCTATTTACCACTTTCCATTGACCATTTATTCCTACCCTTTGTTTTTACTTTTGCTTAAGAGCCTTTGATGAGGGATCTTATCAAAGACTTTCTGAAAGTCCAAGTACACTTTCATCCATTGGATCACCCTTGTCCACATATTTGTTGACACCCTCCAAGAATTCTAATAGGTCGGTGAAGCATGATTTCCCTTTACAAAAGCCATGTTTGCTCAACCCCAACATAGTTTCAACCAATTTGCCTGGTACTAAAGTTAGGTTTACTGGTTTGTAATGGCAGGATTGCCTCTGGAGCATTTTTTTAAAATCAGCATCACATTAGCTGTCATCTGGTACAGAAGCTGAATTAAAAGACAGGTTACATACCAATTAGTTCTGCAATTTCATATTTGAGTTCCTTCAGAACTTCTTGGTGAATACCATCTGGTCCTAGTGACTTATTTCTGTTTAATTTATCAGTTTGTTCAAAAACCTCCTCTATTGACACTTCAGTCTGGGACAGTTCGTCAGATCTGTTACCTAAAAAGAATGGCTCAGGTGTGGGAATCCTCTTTGGTCTTCCTCACGTGAAGACCAATGCAAAGAATTCATCTACCTTCTCTGCATGGCCTTGTCTTCTTTTAGCACCTCCATTGTCCAGTGGCCACACTGATTGTTTGGCAGTCTTCCTGCTCCTGATACTTAAAAGTTTGCTGTTAGTTTTTGTGTCTTTTGCTAGTTGCTCTTCAAATTCTTTTTTGGCCTGCCTAATTATACTTTAACACATGATTGCCAGAGTTTCTGTTCCTTTCTATTTTCCTCAGTAGGATGTGACTTCCAATTTTTAAAGGATACTTATTTTCCCCAATCACCTTTTTTACTCTACTGTTTAGCCATGGTATTGTTTTGTTCCTCTTACTTTTTTTTTTTTTTTTTTTTTTATTTGGAGTACACATTTAGTTTGAGCCTGTATTATGGTGTTTTTAAATACTCTCCATACCGTTTGCAAGCATTTCACTCTTGTGACTGTTCCTTTTAATTTCCATGTACCTAGCTTCCTCATTTTTGTGTAGTTCCCCTTTTTGAAGTTAAATGCTCCTATCGTAGGTTTCTTTGGTATTTCCCCCCAACAAGGATGTTTAAATTTAATTACATTATGGTCCCTACTATAGCGGTTCAGCTATATTCATCTCTTCGGCTAGATTCTGTGTTCCACTCAGGACTAAATCAGGAATTGCCTCTCCCCTTGTAAGTTCTAGAATTAGCTGTTCCAAGAAAGTCATTAACGGTGTCTAGAAATTTTATCTCTGTATTCTGTCCTGAGGTGACATGTACCCAGCCAATATAGGGATAGCTGAAATCCCCATTATTGGGTTTCTGTTTTTGTAGCCTCTCTAATCTCCATGAGCTTTTCACAATCACAGTCACCATCCTGGTCACATGTTTAGTAGTCTATTCCTACTGCTATACTCTGATTATTCAAGCAGGAAATTTCTATCCCTAGAGATTCTACAATAAAGTTTGATTTCTTTCATACACAGTGCTACTCCCCCCTAGTGTGACCTACTCTGTGATTCCCATATATTTTGTTAAATCCTGTTCATTAAATGCAAATGAGCTATTGTGTGAGATCAAGGATCAAAGACTTTAAGTGCATTCATTTATTAAGTGCGTCTTTGGTGTGAGGTCTAGAATACCAGTTGATCTGGGGTAAGTGAGTGGTCTCTTGGGACTGGAAGCAATCTGAATATTTTGTGTGAATTTTTGGGGTGGGTGGGTGCGTGGGGCATAAGTGACCATTTATCACAAAGTCTAGCTTGCCTGGGTGGCACGACAGACTGGAGAGGCTAAGAGGACTGTCTGTGATTCCATGGTAAAACTGTTATAGTGATCCAGAAGTTCACATTTGTTACTGGATTGGCGGAGTCTAATTATAGAACATACCGCCTGCTTGGGATGTCTGCCCTGTTTTTGACAGCCTACCCTGAGGTAGGCACTCACAGTCATGAGCCATTCCATACAGCATAACAGAAATTAATAGGCAGCAGGTATAAAACAAACAGAAGGAAGTACTTCTTTCCACACAGTCAACTGATGGAACTTGTTGCCAGAGGATGTTGTGAAGGCCAAAAGTATAATTGGTCTGAAAAAAGAACTGGAAAAGTTCATGGAGGATAGATTCATCAGTGGCTATTAGCCAAGATGGTTAGGGTTGCAACCCCATGCTCTGGGTGTCCCTAAACCTCTCACAGTCAGAAGCAGGGACTGGTCAATTGGATGGTTTGCTTGATAATTGCCCTGTTCTGTGCATTTCTTCTGAAGCATCTGGCACCAGCCACTGTCGAAAGACAGGATACTGGGCTAGGTGGACCATTGGTCTGACCCAGTAGAGCCATTCTTATAATAACTTCATAATATCAACTAGAATTCATAAGTCATACATAGGTTCTCCAAAGCATCTAAGGGGCCTTTATTTTCACACACACACACACCCCCCCCCGGCCCTCTGCCCCAACGTATCACTTATTTCAACAACCATTCTTGAAACGTAGTTTTAGGAGAGTGGTGGACTCTTTACTGTCTATCTAATCCCTTTCTTGTTCAATGCACATAGATGAATTCTTATTTGTTAACCATTATTTCTGTTAAACTAATTCAAGAACATATGTTTTAAATATGTAGCGTAAATGCATAATTTATGGCTGGCTCTTCAGCATTAGCCAAGTTTACAGTCTGTTGAGAAGTCCTGCATGAGGACAGTTTGGCAGTGGAAGACAATACACCTCTACCCCGATATAAAGCGACCCAATATAACACAAATTCGGATATAACGCGGTAAAGCAGCGCTCGGTGGGGGGGGGGGAGGGGGGCGGACTGCACGCTCCAGCAGATGAAAGCAAGTTCGATATAACACGGTTTCACCTATAACGCGGTAAGATTTTTTGGCTCCCGAGGACAGCGTTATATTGGGGTAGAGGTGTATTAAATGTTGGATGCTTAATATTAAGATTTCAAATACCTCAATAAATTTAATTCCAGTGCACCTTATAGGCATAGGTGCCAACTTTCTCCGGCGCCGGTGGGTGCCCGTGCCCCCCTCGCTCCTGGCCCCGCCCTGACTCCTCCCCATCCCTACCCCATCTCCAAAGTCCCCTCCCTAACTCCACCCCTCCCTGCCCCTATTAGATCCCTTCCCCAAATCCCCGCCCTGGCCCTGCCTCTTCCCCCAGCGCGCCGCGTTCCCCCTCCTCCCCCCTCCCTCCCTGCCCCACGAATCAGCTGTTTCGTGGTGCAAGCGCTGTGGGGGGGGGAGCAGGATGCGGAGGTGAGCTGGAGTTGGGTGGGAGAGCTACGGGGAGCTGCCGGTGGGTGCTGAGCACCAACCAATTTTTTTCCGTGTGTGCTCCAGCCCCAGAGCACCCACGGAGTTGGCACCTATGCTTATAGGTATCTTTTACTGTATTTAATCATTCAGCTGCTAGTTCACTGTATATTTCTTATTTATAATAAACTTGCCCTGGTGGAGAAGGACTTATTTCCAACAGCAGTAAGACATTTTTATGCTTTTAGTAAAATGAGCATATGTTTCAGTTGCTAATTTGAACTGATGTGGAGATTGTAATAAGGCATTTTATAAATTAAAAATAAACTCAAAGTCTAGGTAGAGAACTTAGAAAAATAAAGGATAATATGTCTTTTGTTTAAAAAAAAAAAAAAAAAAAAAAAAAAAAGCCTGAGAAGAGAAAGGGACCTTGTGCTATGCCTTAAAAATCACCAGACTTGGGCTTCGTTAGAATAGTGGGGAAAGCAAATTCTAGAGTTGAAGGTCTTCTGCTGAGAATACCCTATTGCTGTCTCCTTAAATCTTTGACTCTAGAGGGTATCTGCTTGAGGAGAGAGGAGGAAGAAATGACATATGACAGTTGGTCTGTGACATAGCCAGGACCCAAGTCATACAGGATTTGGTAGATCAAAATCATTATCTTCTTGACAATTTGGCTGTATTTCTAATAATGTTGTCTTAAGTCAGGTAAATACTATGCAAGCATATTCTTTGTACAGCTTTACTAGTTTTGACATAAATATCCTCTTCTAGTTTTTATCCTCTTTTAAGCAGACTGTTAATCATGTTGAGTGGGCCAAAGAATATAGTTTTTGGACTGCAGTGAGAGCAAGATGAGGCCCCATGTGGTGTGCTCAAACAAAGGACTAGGAAAAGTTGTGTAGCTTGTCAGAAACCACGCCTAAAAGTCTCATTAGCTTTTTGTTTTGGAGCCTTTCAGTATCATATAGTTGTACACTATTTGGCTCATGGGAATATTTCTGTTGTCAATCTTTAACATGTTTGGCCAGTAGATAAACATTTAATGTATCTATTATGACCATTTTTATAGATAATTTGTCATTAATTTGTCAAAAAATATAATAATGTCTTTGACTTAGTATAGGTTTGTATGCATCTACATTGAACTACGCACTTCATTTTGTTTTGTGAGCATCATCTTGGTTGTAAGACTAAACTGTGCCCTGTTCTCTTTTTGCCTCCATCTTTGACTGACATTCTGAGAGGCCTTGAGAAAGGGTGAACAGTGCAGAGTAATCAAGGGTCCTTAACTCTGGCAGTACATAGGTATGCTAAAGAGGATGGCTGAGCTGCAAGAAAACGGTGCTCCTCAGTTGTCTGGTAGGTGGTGTTGACGCAATGGGAAATCCTTAGCAGAAAAGAAGGAATAAAGATAAAAACTGTTAGAAGTTGCTCACTAAGCTAAGGGGAAGCCTTTTGATGCTGGACCTGAACAGCTCAAGGGAACTTGGTGCAGGTGTCAGAGATCCATGATCAGGAAGAGAAGATTGAATCAGAGAAATAGGGTCCAGGAAAGTGGACCTAGGACCCCTGAAGATATTGACCAAAATCCAACAAATTCTTAGGAATGGTGGTGACTCCAGGGGATTGTCCACACTACAGAGCCTTTGCTGGCATGGCTATGCAGGCAGAGATCCCTAGTGGAGACATAACATATGCCGGCAAAACAAATTCTGCCAGCATCGCTACCCCACCTCCTATACTGAATAAATTACTCTTTCATCAGCATAGTTGCGTCTACATCAAGGGTTTTGCTGCGTCAGCAAGGGGGTGTGATTTTTTTCACACTCCTAGCTGTTATAGCTATGCTGGCAAAACTTTGTCATGTAGACCAAGCCTGAGAGAGGGAATTGCATACGGGTGTTCGTTTTTACCTAGACCTGTGTCTTGCATGTGATTTGTCTATGAGTAAAGTATGATTTGTTTAGAAATTCCTCTGCAGAATCTGTGTTACGTGCTTTAACTGTCACATGGTCTTGGAGCTTATGACAGCTGGACTACAGAGTCCCTTTCCTTAGAAGTGGTACCAGATAGTCTGTGTCCAAGAAGCATACCTGAGAGGCCAAAGCTAGACACTGTGGCTGAATTCTGCCCAGACACAGAGTTGCTTACAAGCACGTGGATTCAGTATGTAGATCCAAACACAACTTCATGGTGAGCATCTGGAAGAGAGAGTTTAGCCAAGACTGTGACAACCTCAATTAAAACATCAGTAGGGTCTTAGAAATTGCTAATATAGTAGTGTAGGTAGAGAAAGATCTTTTGAATAAGGGATGTTAAACACAGAACACTCTAAAGTACAAGATTGTACATGGATCCATTCCCTTTCACTAAATCTTTCTGGCCTTCACTACAAGGGTATTGGTATATGTTGTTAAAAAGAGGTTTTGGAAAATACAGATAATGAATGGGAAGGGCTGGGATTGAGGCTATAAAGGTGAGCATATGCAGATGTAGAATCACATTTTCATATTGATAATAGTGAATACAGATATTTTAAAAAACATTGGGAAGGGGATAATGGATTTCACTTTTTTTTAAGCAATTATGTTTCAGTTAATGATCTAAACATGGAAATAAAATCTTTTGTTGACATATTTTATCACTATTTATTAAACATTTGTATGTAGCATATTCATGTTTGTCTCTTTATATAGAGAGAATAAAAGTACAGTCCCTGTTGCAAGAATGAAGGCTAGACATGACTTGACACCTAGGTTATGGTGCATAGTGAGATGACATCAGGCATGGGAAGGGAGTCTTACACAAAATAACACTGAACTTGCTTACTTTTGTAAGGTACATATATATTTGCACATAACCATAAAATTGTGTAAAGGACAAAACCTCTGTCAAAACTTAGTGATGGTTATAAGTACTGTATTAATCAGTAAGAATGAAATTCATTCCATCTGCGCCTCTCTCCTATTCACAGATCTGTCATAACACAGAGCCAAGAACGCCCTGGCCAGTCTCTCCTTTCTGGCCAGTCTCTCCTTTTTGGCCAGTTCAGGGCCAGCACAGAGCACAGCCTTGCTTCTCGGGAGGAGATGAGCCTCGCCTGCATAGTCTCTGTTCATGCTATACCAGGGGTGTGCAAACTTTTCCAGTCACGCCTCCCCCGGGTAACCATTAATGGAATCTGTCTGCGCCTACCCCTCCCATTAATGCAGAGCCAAGTCTTCCTCAGCAGAGGAGCTTGGCCTGAAGGCAGAGCTGGGGGAGGAACTGGGGATTGGGAGGAGCTGGGACTAGAGGTGGAGCTGGTCTGGGGGCGGAGAGGGAATGAGGGCAGAGCTGGGCTAGAAGCGTGGTGCTCCCTCCCTGTCCTCCATGGGGGCTGGCCCAGGCCTGGAGGCAGAGCAGGACTGGGGACTGAATGGGGCTGGGAGAAGAGTGAGACTGGGGGCGAAGCGTGGCTGGAAGTGTGGTGCTTCCTCCCTGTCCCCCTCATGGGGGCTGGCTTAGGCCTCACTGCATGGCCCCGCAAAGGTTCCTCTACAGCCCCATAGGGGTGTGCCCCACAGTTTGGGGAACACTGTGCTATACACTGTGTAGTTTCTGTGGAACAATGACTTTGCATGAGCCCTCTGCAAGAGGGATTTCACCCCGGATGTTCAGATATCAAAACATAATTTACTCACATGACACTTGAGTGTAGCAATTTGAGCAAAATATCTATATTAAGTTTAAATCTTGTTTTTCTTCCTGCCAGTTTGAAAAGCCTGGTGTGCGGGAAGATTGGGATTACCCTGACATGGCTAAGGAGGCAGGTAATTAGTGGCCAAGATGACTTTTAGTTTTAACTTTTTTTTTCTGAATTGTATTATGAGAAAGGGTAAAATATACAAGAACAGGGAAGCAACCAATGAACATTCAAGACAGCAAATTTAAAACCGATGAAATGAAATACTTTTTTACATAGCGCATAATTGACCCGTGGAACTCGCTGCCACACAGAATCAGAGCCAAGAACATAGGATTCACACATTAATTAGATATTTAAATAAACCATATCCTATGTAGTTGCACTAGCTAAAATTAATGTACATAAGTGATATCAACTTTCATGCATAGGCATACCAGCTGATCACTTAACAGCCAGGAGGAAGAAGCTTCTGTTGTTAAAACTATGTACTAACAAAATTTGAACTATGTGGCCCGAGAAAATGTTGGGCATACATCACAGGGCTCAAATATTTATTATATTTCAGCATTATTATCTTATCTTTAGACCTTATGCAGCCATTTTGACACTTTCATTGAAATAATTACGTATTAGACAAGATTTTCTTGTCTTAAATATACTAGAGTCTTCTACAGATTCCTGATATAATGAGTTGGTTAAGATGCATTGTTTCCTCTTTCAAACACAGTGGGCCTTTAAGTTTGTTTCTGTAGTGCATGCGTAATACTATTTTTGTATATTGTTTACATAGATGCATACTATAATGTTCCTTTTTATTCAGAGGGATGAAGAATTTATTTTCCTAGATTAGCTTCTAAATTTTTGCAGAAATCAGAGCTACATTCAATAAAAAATGAATTAGACTTCTATGGTAGAGGATGAAAAGCTAAGTTTTGTATGTTCCTCTAGACTGCAGAAATCTGTAAGAGTATTTAAGTCTGTCCCTGTGAGAATAAATAATAGATTTGCCTTTGATTTAATTTCTTTAATTGCCTCTCTATAACTTTTGTTTGGATCATTTTCTCAAAAAATATTTTATTCGCTTTTTAAAAAGTTTTGACTGCTGGATTTTAAAAAAACCCTCTCTCTAGGTCAGAAGGCTTTAGCTGATGCAGGTGTTCCTTACTCAGCAGTGGAGCAGGCATGTGTGGGCTATGTTTATGGTAAGTTATGTTACCTGTTTAGGGTGTGAGTTTGCAAACACCCATTTACTTAACTTTATGCATATGAGGAGTCTCATCAGTGAGAATGAAATGTGTCCATTCCTGTACAAAACCTAACATCCACTCCTCCTTCCCCATTCCTGGATCTGCCTTAACACAGAGCCATGCTTAAAACTATGCACCTGTATAAGTCTTTGCAAGATTAAGGCCTCAGTTTTTTAATGAACACAGATTCAAGCCTTAGTGACCTGTAGAGTGTCCAGTTATTTTAATCATTGGTAGATACAGATTTCAAGGCAATGTGGTACACGTGTGAATATCCTAAGTAGCTCCCATTATAGGATCAGGCCCCTACAGTGTTACCTTTTGTGTTTGATCATCTCCAGCACCTTATGTGAATTGTACACAATCTATACATTCTTATAATTGTTATGGTAATATCATTCATTGCAGTAGTTTAAATGACAGTATAGTTTTGCCAGCTGGTGCCACCTCTGGAGATTGAGAAGTTATGCTAACCTTGCCTGCAAAGCTAGAACATCACCTTTTTAGAGATCAAGTCGTTTTCTCAGGAGGCATTTCTGTTGTTCTTTCTTCCTTATCTTTTCTGTATATTTTTCTTCACAGTACTTAAAGATACATTTATAAATGTTCTTTTTTGCAGAGCACGTTTGCCCAATTCATCCTGAGCTAGTTATAGAAAAAAGATTAATTATTATTTGGGCAAAGTCAGTCCTCCTTCAAGTACATTATGGAAAGGAAATGGTATAACAGGGAAGTTCAACGGGAAGGTTAAAATTCTGAGTATTCTTTTCTTAAATCTCCCAATTGTGAGTAGACAGTACAACAGACAATGATGTAGCTATGTAATTAAACTACTTTTAGCAGTAACACTACCACTAAGAAGCCAAACAACATGGCAAAGCTCTCTTTAAAACAAATTAGGTCCAGAGTGAATGTCAAAATAGTCTTTCAAGGTCATTTCAAAGAGAAGGATACAGGTCAGTGAAGAGCATTTCTGTGCCTTTTTTTTATAGTCCTGTAAATAAGTGGCATTTTATTGACGAAATAAAGAGGAAATAAAACTAAGGTGATTACGTTTCTTTGAGGATTTGTTATATTTTTTTAATTATTAGAAAGTAGCCAAGAACTTTCTTAAAATGAGTAGTTAAAGATTTAAATAGAAATATTGTTCAACCTCCCTATGTTGAAAAATTATTAATCATATAAATTAACAAAGAGTTTTGCTGCAAATGCTTAGAAATCAAGTACTGCATATACTCACTCGTTCATAAGCCAAATATTTTTGGTAAAAAAGTGACGCATCAAAGAGCGGGGGTCGGCTTATAAATGGGTCTACACCAAAATTTGATGATTTTAAACTCTCTGGAATCATTGAATTAAATATTTAATACATTGTCATTTTGATTACCTGGAGCGTTCACAGGCACGCAGCTCCCATTGGCTGGGAACGGCAAACTGCGGACTGGGAGCTGAGGGGTTCCGTGCCTGTGAATACTCCAGGTAAACCAAATGTCCAGGCCCGCTTGTGGCTTACCCTAATGGGCCAGGAGCCAAAGTTTGCCAACCCCTGAAATATAGAGTCAGCTTCTGAAAGGGTCATAGAGTTTTTGCTGTTTTTACCTAACCATCTTGGGGGGTAGGCTTATAAACGAATGGGCTAATGAATGAGTATAGACAGTAGTTCGATTAGTTTGTTTTGCCATTTAAGAGCAAAATGGGCATTTTAGGGTCAAGTGAATATTAACACATTTGCAGCTGGAATTGAAGAAAAGGAAATATACTCCCTAGATAATCACTTTTCAGAATTTTAACCAGCCAGGAAAAGGCAAAGGTAAGCTTAAATCTGAGGAGTTAATTTCTTAGGGTGAAGGAGAGAACTGTATTTATTGTCTAGAAAGACACTTGGTAATAAATACTGCCATATTGGTATGTGCCTAAACATGTAATAGGCAAGCACATGGTCCTTCTAGCTTATTTTAATAGCAACTAATTTCAAATTTCATTTTATTTTAATACAATACTCTTTACAGAAAATTAAATCTGGCACACCACTTTAACCACCTGTCTTCTAGTAAATGTGTTTGTGATTGACCAGATACGAGCAGAAGAAAATCTGCTGGGATATTTAGGGAAATGGAGTCCATGCCCTTTGAACACAGCTCAGGTTGACTCTTAACCCCTCATGATGCTTCGTATGTGTCTGGGAAACTAACTCCCCTAGTGTCATGAGTGTATGTATCTGGAACAGGTACTATATTGTAGACTATTATTTGTACAACCTGGCAATAGTGACTGGACCGCTTTATAACAAGGTTAAGTGCTATCTTAGCTTACCTGTTGCTGTCGGTTGAGTTGGAAAATTGTGCTCTTCAAAGATTTTAGAAGTGTTTTTTTCAAGAATCAAATTATAGCATTACCCTTATGTTGTTAGAATTTTTGCTACTCTATGTCTACTCTCCACTTTCTTTTAAATGTTTCATCTTTGTCTAAAGGTGACTCAACATGTGGTCAACGGGCTATCTACCACAGTTTGGGATTAACTGGCATTCCTATCATTAATGTTAACAACAACTGTTCCACTGGATCCACTGCTTTGTTCATGGCCCGGCAAGTGATCCAGGGAGGTAAGCTATGTTTGTTTAGAATTAATTAGCAGTGATGTTATATATAATTCATTAATTTTGTGAATTGCACTCTGAAACAAATGGGGGTGAAAGGGAATAGTATGTTCTCCAAATTTCATAAATTAAATTTATTCAGTTTCCATAAGCAGAGCTACATAAATTCTTTGCCTGCCTTCTCAGACTGGGAAGGGTGATGGGTATCATCTAGATTGATCAATTTTCTCATGCTCTGTGTGTGAATAGGGATCCCTCCATATGGAGTAGATTGCAGGATAGTAGCCTAATACAGTAAGCAACATTTGTTTAAGTAATCTAAAATTGTTTATGAATGTACTTTCATTTTTAAGAGTAAAACTTAATGGAAGTGCCAGCGTTCAATTTTTTGTTATTCTGCATTTTCTTTACAAAATATTGACAATTTCTGTTGGAATTATTATTTGAAATTATTAATATAGGAGGCCACCAGATACTAATTTAACCATAAATTCCTTTATTAAATCCAGAGGCCAAATGGTATTTTATACAATTGTTCTAAACATGCCTAACAGCCTAAAGATAAGAAGTCACTACACCCAATACAGGAACAAAGTATTCATAAGCATGTGAGCAGTATACTTACAAATAGGCCAGACCCAGCGCATATCAACTCATCCTGGCGTGCTTTAGCATTATAAGATAAGGTCTAACAAAGAATCTTCAGATTCCTGGCTCTCTTTATATCCTTCAGTTAACTTACTAGCTTTAGCAAAACACAGTTTGAAGCAGTTTATCCTTGCTGCTTTCCTCCCTCCAAGGCCTTTCTTTCTTATCTTCTCCCCCTGCCTTGCTTACCAACAGAACAGTGAGAAGGTGTGTGCTTGTTTCTTTTAAGACCGTTTTTCTTTGTCTTTGTCTATTGCAGCTCTTTATTTTATTAGTTACCTTTTGAACTATACTTCCTTCCCACACTACAAGTAATAAGTAATACTGCACTGAAAGTTCTCTTAGTTAACAGTGATCTTGGAAAGGAAAGCGCCTTTTTTGGTGTATAATGACTTTTTGTTTCTGCTTGTGTTTTATGCTAGAAATATCAGGTTTTGATTTTCAGTTTTACTGGAAGGACTTTTTGGAGAACTGAAACTAGTGGGATTATGGCATCATGAGAGACTGAAACCTTGAACCACTGAGAGCAGAAGGGAGTTCTAGTCAGACTGTTTAAATTTTGTTTGGTTTTGTATTGTGTTAACTTTAAATAACTCAAACTCTTGACTAACACTTTAGGGAAAAACTCTTTGTGAAAGATTCTATATCTACTCCTTTTCAACTGAAGGGTGAGGGAATTTACACTCTATTTCTCTAGTTCTTCAGTGAGTTTTATAGCACAAAAAAAGGGGAGAGGAGGACACATGATATTTGTGTTATTTCTATATTTAAAAATATTAACTGTGTTTCCTCTAAACAATTGTATTTCAGTATTTGTGGCTGAGGTGAGAACACTTGGCAATGCTAAGAAATTGATCTTTCAGAATTAAGATTTCTTTATTTCAAACCATATAATTATTTTATCTTCTAAGGTACATATCCTATTTGACATCAATAATTTGTGTAACCTCAATACCATTTTCATTCAAACTTGACTCAAATTCAGAAGTGAAGAAAAAGAAGGAAAATGTACCAATTTTTTTTTTTTTTTTTTTTTTTTTTTTTTTTAGGAAAATGCATATTTATAGTACATGATCTTTAGATGTTTAGTCATATTTCAAATAACGAAAGCTTTATTTTAAGGTTTGGCAAATTGTGCTTTGGCTCTTGGCTTTGAGAAGATGGAAAGGGGGTCCCTTGAAGTTAAAGTAAGCGTCTTTAAAATATTTGCACCTTTTTTTTAATGTAATCCAGGAGTACAAATGTTTAAAATGTATAAAAGACTTCCAAATCCCTATGTACGCATCAATTTGTTTAAGATATCATCAGACAGATTGCTTACGGTAAATTATCCACATTTCCATCAAAATAGTTAAGGTACCTTTCACAACCATTTATTGAGAAATATAAATGTACAATGTGCAAATCTTGTATCCACAGATAAGAGATTAATTTCCCAGTAAATTTATCACTATCGGAAGACTAATGTTCAGTAGTTCCTAACACCTGCGGTATGGGACCTAGATGAGTGGCTCTCAACCTTTCCAGACTACTGTACCCTTTTCAGGAGTCTGATTTGTCTTGCGTACCCTCAAGTTTCACCTCACTTAAAAACTACTTGCTTACAAAATCAGACATAAAAATACGAAAGTGCCACAGCACACTATTACTGAAAAATTGCTGACTTTCTCATTTTTACCATGTAATTATAAAATAAGTCAATTAGAATATACCATATATACTCGTTCCTAAGCCGAATTTTTTTAGTAAAAAAGGGAAGCACCAGAGACAGAGGTCAGCTTATGAACGGGTATAGAGAGGGAGAGGTGGGACACAGCCCCTCCCCCCAACAGAGGGAGCAAGGAGAGGCAGCATAGCCAGCAGAGCCAGAAGGGAAGAGGCGAGGCCAGAGTCTCTCCACTTCTGGCCACGCTGCTCTCCCCCCAGCCTCCGAAGCAGCTGCAGCTCCGGGGCTGGCAGGCTGCAGCCGTGCCGCTCGGCCCTGACCCCCAGAGCAGGCTGTGGCCACGCCGCCCGGCCTGCCAGAGCATGCTGCAGATGTGCCACCCGGCCCAGCCCGCTGGAACATGCTGCAGCCACTCCGCCCAGCCTGCCGGAGCATCTCCAGCCAGGCCAGAGACATCCTCTCCTGGCCCTCCCCAGATAAGGTGGGAAGGGATGGGATGGGGAGAGTGTGGGGGTTCCGGGCTAGGGGTAGGGTCATGTAGGGGGTGGTCACAGGGGTTGCTCCCCTGACTCCCAGCTTCTCCCCCCGAAAAAATTTCCCACCAGTTGCTGTCCTGGCCTGTCGGGATAAGCAGCTGGCGTGCCGGGACGCTTTGTTTACTTAGGTTTACCTCCGTGCCTGTGACGTTCAAGGTAAACAAACCATCTCGGCCCACCAGCGGCTTATCCTGATGGCCCAGGAGCCAAAGTTTGCTGAACCCTGAATTATAGGGTCAGCTTATGAACGGGTTATAAAATTTTTTCCATTTTTACTTATCCATCTTGGGGGGGCGGGGTCAGCTTATAAACAAACTGGCTTATGATCGAGTATTTATGGTAAATCTTGTACTTACATTTCAGTGTATAGTATATAGAGCAGTATAAACAAGGGATTGTCTGTATGAAATTTTAGTTTGTACTGACTTCACTAGTGCTTTTTAAGTAGCCTGTTGTAAAACTAGGAAAATATCTAGATGAGGTGATCTATCCCCTGGAAGACCTCAGCATACCACCAGGATTACACATACCCCTGATTAAGAACCACTGACCTAAACCAGTGTTTCTCAATGACCTATCTGTGGACTGGCGCCAGTCCCTGAGATCTCTCTGATACAGTTTAGGAAGGCAGCAAGCTGTTCCCTGGTATCAAAAAGGTTGAGAAACACCGACCTAGTCTATATTAAAAACAAAACTGAGGGGAGGTGCAGAAAATTACAAATGGTAATACTGAGGTACAGAGTGGTTAAAGTGATTTGCTTAAAATTGCATAGCAAGTTGGGGGGGGGGGGGGCAGGAGGAGGAGGAAGAGAAGCCAAGTCTTCTGAATCCTAGTCCCATGCTGAATCCAGTAGACCCAAAATGCCCTCTGGGCTTTTTTTAAGGACTTCAATAAGTCCTTTTCCTTCCCCACCTCCCATAATGCAGTTGCTGACTGTCTTCTGCTTATCTGTCCTTTCTTACAAGTAGGCAAGTTATTGAAATTTCAAAATATCCTACCTAGGTAGAGTGCTGTCCACCTGAGCTGTTAAGAGATATTCTCTTTTTCTCAAAGTCCATTATATTTTTGCAGGAATACTGTAGTTTATAAAGGAAATGGATAATTCACCTTAAACTTGCCAGTTGCTTAATTTACAACTATTTTTATTTTTAGTTCCCAGACAGGACAAATCCAATAGATAAACATATGGAAGTGATGATAAACAAATATGGCTTGTCTGCAGCTCCAGGAGCACCACAGTTGTTTGGAAATGCTGGAAAAGAACATATGGAAAAATATGGTACTGTTCAAACTTGTGAGGAAAAATCCTATTGCAGAATAAAGTATTAAAAGAAAAGTGAAAAATATATTTAGGAACTTAGTTATAAACCGTTATTTCATGACTTCCTTTTCACCAGGTACAGTAACTTGCCATACCCAACATCCACAATTAATAGTGTTGGGAAATGGGAATCTTGATCAAGGGATATTTTTAGAAAAGTAGATTCATGAGGCAGAGTTAAGCTTGTGGTGTATACTCTATGCTGTACAGTAGTTGTGGTAGTAGTAAGGTTTGTGCCTGTATAGGGTATGTACTCTAAGGAGGCTTAATTTTTAATTTATTTGCTTTTGTGGTTTTGCACTTGGTATGGATGTGTTTAGCAACATTAACAGTTTTATGACTACTTTTGTGTATTAGTCATATCTCAATTTACATTCTCAGAGTACCACCGTTGCAATTCCTTCAGCTCTCACCAACCAAAGGAATAGCAGTGCCGTAATGGCTTCTAAAACTTAGTCTTTGATTTGGCAGCACATATTTCTGCCAGACGAACTATTGGACATCTCGTATTTAAAATTTATTTCAGATGATTTATGGAAATAATTTAGAAGACAAATGTTTCAGTGTAATTAAATTGCTGTGAAGTGGACAAATAGTAATATATGAACATATCTCTGTTCAAATTTGGCTAAAATTGATAGCTGTTAGCCTCTTTTGTATTTTCTATGTGTCTGATAATGACAATACAGTGCATTAGATATCTAAGTTGGACATTTTATCAGCTGGAATTCAGCCAGTTTTAAATAATCTCTCATCTAGTAATTGAAACATTTACTGATCCAAACCCAGCTGTATTGCAAAGAATCCTTAATATAATGGATCTGTTATAACAGAGATTTTAGAGCGAGTGCCATAAGAATTTAAACTGAATACAGCATCCCTATCACTTGTTAATAAGTCTGTGAGAAAATATTACAGCCTCTCAATATAACTTGACTTTTTTCTTTCAGGGACAAAACAAGAACACTTTGCAAAAATTGCCTGGAAGAATCATAGCCATTCAACTAACAACCCGTGAGTGCAATATTGTACTTTGGTAATGAAAATATAGCAAGAAAACCAAAATTGAAAGAAATCATGTATTGCACAACAGTAAAACTCAAAAAAGTATAAAATAGACAAGACACTTTCCATTATATACAATGAGAACAATACTCCAATATAAATTCTCTATTCATTGCCTTACGCTTTGTAAAATTACAGTATGAAAGCAATACAGTGGGTGTAGCTATGATTAATATGTCATCTTCCTGAGATTATGTTAAAATAAGATGTGTGTTTTTCCTAGGTTTTCCCAGTTCCAAAAGAAGTACAGTTTAGATGAAGTGTTGCAGTCTCGCAAAATTTATGATTTTTTGACTCTCTTACAGTGCTGGTAAGAACAGGACTTTGATACTGTGTAGAGATAAATGCCTGAAGCACTTTATATTAAAAAAAAATTTAATTTGCCACTGGATTATAAGCTGTAGACTTTTTTCAAATGCTGTACCATCTATCTTCAGAGTATTAGATGCATTTTATAAATTAAAATTTAAATAAAACAAAGTTCAGCCCATTTTGCTCTAACTTTAACTAGATAATTCTTATACTATAACTCACTAGACAAAAGTGTACCTCATTTTCCTGTTTTCATATATTTCTCAGGCCCTGCATATCAGTGCATTTCTGCTGCTGTTTAACAAGGTTTTTTCCTCACTGCTGCCTTTTCTGTCCACCAATGAAAGAAATTTTCCAAAGTCAGCACCATTTCCAATAGAAATTTGAGCAATATCCTCTTTTAATTGAAGAAATCTGTTTCAATAAAAGATTTTGCTAGAAGAGTTCAGCCAACTTTTTGATGGAAAGGTCAAGGTGATGTCAGCAAACCACTTTGGAATAGTTTATGGATCTAATTTGGTTACATATCAATGACTACTGCCACGAATAGCACTCTTTTTCTGGAAAACCATTGTTAATTGTGTGCAATGAGTAAATCATTCTTTTATGTTCAATTAGCCCAACATCTGATGGAGCTGCAGCTGTTGTTTTAGCTAATGAAGAGTTTGTGAGAAAACATGGATTGGAGTCAAAAGCAGTGGAAATTGTGGCCCAAGAGATGGTCACTGATCTTTCAAGTACATTTGAGGAGAATAGTTGTATTAAGGCGGTAGGTTTAAAATTTTTCTTTTCCTCTGCTCCCCACTTCTTATGCACATTGATCCTAATACTACTACAGATGTTTCCATGATAAAAATATCCAGATAGCACATGCATTGTACTTCAGTATATAGTTTATTTTTACTTCATAGTGTACACTTCAAAAAAAATCTTCTAGGATAAAAGATGCATCCGTGGAGTAATGCTAAGAAAACAATTTTTATATGTGTATATGTACGTATATAGGTATTAAATGTAGGATTGTAAAAAGTTTAGTGTTACGCTGCACTTTTCAAATTGTTTAGAACATCAAATTAAGGAGAGAACCTAAAAATTGTGAGACAGATGCAGCAATCATTGAATAATCTGTTTGTGACTTGAACCCATGTATCTAGTTTTCCTTCTCTTCTACAGAAGGGTTATGAATCTGAAAACCACATAATGTGTGGTGGTTATGTCATTCATAGGTTTAATTGCTAGTTTGATTAACTTAAACTTAAACCCAGAGGTAGGCCTAAACTGCAAAGTTTGGATGCAGAGCCAAGTTTTCTCAAAAGTTAGGGGTTATTTGCATCTATAGTTCTTGTATGAGTCAGTCTATTGTAATTAAGGACCAAATTCTGTCCTTTGTTGCATAGGTTAATGGAGCTGTGACAGTTTTCACCATCTGGGAATCTACCACATAATATTCAACCTCACTGATGTCAGTGGGGTTGCACAGGGGTAATTGAGGTGCAAATCAAATTAATGCATTCCAGAAAGTCTGATTTAAAAAATATTGAATATTAGCATTAAAGTCAAAGATGGCTGGCAGCAGAAGTACAGATTACTAGCTAAATAGAGATTTGAGGCTAAACTTTCAACTGACATAAGCATTTGCAATTCTTCTGACATCTATGGAATTGCTCCCAATTATACCAGCAGCATATCTTGCCCTTAATGACTAAATAATTTTGGCTGAGTATATTTTTACATGTGGGGAGAAGGAGTAGAGGAAGAGGAGAGCCATCACTTAGAATGTTCCTACAATAAAGTTTAGAATCTCAGATTTCTTGCTGCAAAATTATGCCACATAATGGAAATCTAAGACTGCAGTACACGGCACATTAATATTAGAATAGATTACCGTCATTTATAGGCCAGCTCACTAATAGCACATGTTCCGGTCACAACTAGCCGATGAGCATAGTCTAAAGTCTTGAACTTGAAATTGTGTGACTCACAATTTGTTGTTGTAGGTTGGCTATGATATGAGTAAAGAAGCTGCGAAAAGATGTTTTTCCAAAGCAGGTCTGAAACCTACAGATGTGGATGTGATTGAACTCCATGATTGTTTCTCATCTAATGAGCTCATTACTTATGAAGCTTTAGGACTTTGTCCGGAAGGTAATAACATTAATGAAGAATTTTAGTTTATTAAAATGGACAACATTAAACATGTCTTGTAACTTTAGTGTTTGTAACCAATGTTATTACTGCTTCATTGCATGAATCTGTCCTGTATGGTAAGAGCATTATTCTGTAACTTCATAAGGGTGAAGAAAAGCAAAATATTAATAAGTCATAAATAAACATATTGTAAAAACTGTAATTGGACAAATGACTCCATGTGGTAGTCTAAATGAATATCAAAAGGCAAATTAATGCATCACAGATATATGGTGCAAAAAATCATGTGGTTAGCAAGCTGCGGGGGGGGGGGAGAGTTCTCTTAAAAGGAAGTGTGTGTGTGTGTGCGGGGGGGAGTTGACTCACTTTCCTCCCTCTTATTTGTGTCTCAGCTTCAGGTCCCCCTTTTTTCAGCTGCTCAAGCTCTTGTTCCCTGTTCCTAGACTTGTATTCATTTATCCTAGATTTTGCTTTGCTTCCTTCCAGCTACTGCTGTGGCCAGTTGATCTTGCTACTTCTCAACCTTCTTAACACCATTTGTGCTTCCCTGCTGCTTCCAGTGGCAGTTAGGTTGCTATGACCTAATTTTCTGGCTAGTGTGAGTAAACACAGGGATTTTTTTCAATTTTTCTTTCCCACTTAATTCCCAGATGCACTTAGTCAACATTTATAGTTTTAAAAAATCCACCAACATTTAGAAAGGTATATTGAATTGGAAAACTTAGGGGCTAAAAAAATTAGAAATCTCCTAAAAGGTGTCTCCTGTTCTAATATCTTAGTTTTCCATAAGTTTGCTGACTATGCATTAACATTTTGTATTTAAGGTAAGACCTTTAAGGTAAGACCTTAAATTTTAATGTTGTAGTGTTTTTTTTACTTAAGGGGTTTGAACAAGAAGCATCAAATATAGATTTAAACCAATCATACAGCAAAGTTATGTGGCTTTATTTGAAATTTAAAGATAGTTTTGCTGATCAATTGTTTCAGAAGTATTCACTGAAAATAAAGGAGGGACTCAGTCTCAGATATGATTTTTTTTTCTTGATTCCAAATACAATACATCCAGAAGCCTTTGAATAGGTCCCACACAAAGGCTCTTAAGCAAAGTAAGCAATCACAGCAGAAACGGGGGAAGGTCCTCTCATTGGGTCAATAACTGGTTAAAAGACAGGAAACAAAAGGTAGGAATAAATGGTCAGTTTTCACCGTGGAGAGAGGTAAATAGCAGAGTCTCCCTAAGAATCTATATTGTAACTAGTGCTGTTCAACATATTCATAAGTGATCTGTAAAAAGGGGTAAACAGTGAGGTGACAAAGTTTGCAGATGATACAAAACGACTCAAGATAGTTAAGTCCAAAGCAGACTGCGAAGAGTTACAAAGGGATCTCACTAAACTGGGGGAATAGGCAACAAAATGGCAGATGAAATTCAGTGTTGATAAATGCAAAGTAATAAACATCAGAAAACATAATTCAAACTATACATACAAAATGTTGGGTTCTAAATTAGCTGTTTACACTCAAGAAAGAGATCTTGGAGTCCACAATGATAGTTCTCTGAAAACATCGGCTCAATGTGCAGCTGCAATCAAAAAAGCGAACAGGAAGAAAAATTAGGAAAAAATAGAAAATAAGACTGAAATTATCAAAATACCACTATCTATATCCATGATACGCCCACACCTTGAATGCTATGTGCAGTTCTGGTCACCCCATCTCAAAAAAGATATATTAGAATTGGAAAATTTACAGAAAAGGGCAACAAAAATGATTAGGGGTATAGCACAGCTTTCATATGAGGAGAGATTAAAAAGATTGGGATTGCTCATTTTAGAAAAGAGACAACTAAGGGGGATATGATAGAGGTCTATACAATCATGAATCGTGTGGAGAAAGAGAATAGGGAAGTGATATTTACCCCTTTACATGACACAAGTGTGACGCTGGCAGACCAAGTGCCAGCTCATGCCAAGGCCCCTATTCCTCACTGAACACTTACAAATGCATAGCTTGAAACCAGTCTTGTTTACCTGTGTGTTAGCGTTATCAAAATAGATATTAGATTTATAACAATGTGCTTAGTGTTTAGACTTTATGGAATGCTTATAGGATGCTGCATGTATATCAGTATCCCATGTCATAAAGTGATGTTACAGCGCAAACATTTAAACTATAAAAATGTTTAACTGTAAATTCCCCACAGTCACAGGAGAAGCATTGCCAAGTGTGACATATTAGTTTACCCCAAAAAGTATCATCTCCTGCCCATCAGGAAGAACTAGTGCATTCAGATGAACCATTGTTGAACAAAGACTTTGTTGATTGCTCCCCGTAGTCACCTATATGCAGGAGTGCTCGTCCCATCAGCTTGGATTCTGGGGTGAATGGGGATAAAAATCTCTGACAAGGAGAAACTGTCTCTTTATGCTGTTTGAACTCTGAGGGGAAAAGATTCCTAGACATAAGCAAGAGATTCCCAAGCTTCTTGGCTTGGGTTGGCCCCAAAGGACATAAAAGGACATAAAAACTTGATTATTATAGAAGCTTCTATTACCTTTTGAATTTAAGATTGTACCACATTTGTGTGTGTATGCTTACCTGCTTTAATCTTGTAAATAACTATAATTTCTTTCCTTAGTCAATAAATCTTTAGTTAGTTTATTATAGGATTGGCTACAAGTGTTGTCCTTGGTTTGAGATCTGAGTACAATTTACCTAGGGTAAGTGACTGGTCCTTTGGGACTGGGTGTAACCTGAATATTATTGTGATTTTTTGGTATGAAGTGACCATCTATCACATACTCCAGCTTGCCTGGGTGGCAAGATGAACTGGAATGCCCAAGGGGACTGCCAGTGATTCCATGGTAAGACTGTTAGAGTGCTTTAGGAGTTCACACTTATTACTGACTTGGTGAAATCTAATTATAGAACCTACAACTAGTTTTGGGGTTTCTGCTCTGCTTTTGACTCTGTTCTGAGTTTGGCACTCAGCCTTGAGCCACTCCAGACAGCATGACGACAACAATCAGGGGTCACCCAATGAAATTAATAGGCAACAGCTTTAAAACAAGTGTAAGGAAGTACTTCTTCATGCAACGCACAGTCAACCTGTGGAACTCATTGCCATAGGATGTTGTGAAGGCCAAAAATATAACTGTGTTTTAAAAAAAGAATAAGATAAGTTTATGGAGGATACGTCCATCACTGACTATTAGCTAAGATAGTCAGGGTCACAACTCCGTGCTCTGGATGTTCCTAAACCTCTGATTGCCAGAAGCTGTGACTGGACAATAGGGGATGGATCATTCGATGATTGCTCTGTTCTGTTCATTCTCTCTGAAGTAGCTGGCATTGGCCACTGTCGGAAGACAAGATACTGGGATTGATGGACTGTTGGTCTGCCCCAGTATAGCTTTTCTAATGTTCTAATGTTCAAAATATATTGAAGTATTACATTTCAGATTTTTAAAAGTTCAGCTTTTAAACATATTGATTTTTTCAGAAATTGAATTAAAAAGTTGAGAACATCCTCTGTGAATCATTTTCTGAAAAATAGCATGATTTTACTTAAACACCACTAGGTGGTGTATAGTCTTATTTATGAACAGGCAAGCTGAGATTTGAGGATTCAACAGAAATGCCTGCAAGACTTTAGACTCAAGATTTTTAACTGAACAAAGCTTTAAAAAGATCTCTTCCTCTATCCTTTTCTTCTTACTATCCCTTCCCTTTCTCTGACCTGTTCCTCTATACCACATTATTATTTGCTGGGTCTCTGTGGCACCAGGAGCAGCAAAAATGGTTGCAGTCATTTTCTATTTATTTAGATATGTACACTCATTAGTAAAAAGAAGCACCCACTCTTTGTTCTACATGTGTCATGGTGCACCTAGATAATGCAATACACTGCTCCTGTTACTCCCATTTGGTCAATTATTAACTTATAACTCAGTAGCATATTTTATATGGCATTTTTTCCTTGTGTTCTAATCAATTTCACTCTTCAGTCAATGTCATGAGAATATGTTTCTTTAACTTTACACCCTGAGAGCTCTTCAGTGGGAAAAGTGCTCAATCCAAATGCACAAGATTATTTGTACACCCCTATGAATCAAAATCTGGTACTTCATATTCATGTTTGAATACTGAAACTGTTAAGTAAGAATGTATGTATTTAAAAGTATTGAGTCTGCAGCATGCCAACAACTGCCATTAATATTACTGCTTTCAGAGTTGTAGCCATATTGGTCCCAGGATATGAGAGATACAGGGGAGGCGGTAGTATCTTTTATTGGATCAACTTCTATTGGTGACAGAGACAAGCTGTTGAGCTACGCAGACCTCTTCTTCAGGTCATGTACTTGAAAGCTTCTCTCTTCACTCTTGGGGGAATTTTGTGCCAAAAAATGAAAAATTCTGCTCACAGTATTCAAATTCTGCAAATTTTATTTGTCAAAATAACACTGTATAATCACACCAGTTTCAATTATTTTGGTAATTTATTTCAAAATATCTGTCAGCAAGTATGTCTGTAACAATACAGACACACACAAAAATTCCCCCAGGAGCAAAGATTTAAAGAAACCGCTATGACAACTCAGTTCCTGCTTCTCTGACCCCTCCCCCACAGAGCCCAGCCAGGGGGCCAGAGACTCACCCCCCCTTCCCCTCAGAGTCCAGCCATGGGCCCCCCAACCCAGACACTCACACCCCCTTTTTCCCAGAGCCCAGCTATGCCCCCTCCCCAGCTAGGGTTGCCAGTTTTGGTTGGACATATTCCTGGAGGTTTCATCATATGACATAATATTTAATTGAAGATTAATCTTTAATTTTTGGAGACTCCAGGACAATCCTGGAGGGTTGGTAACCGTACCCCCAGCCCATACACTCATACCTGCCTCCCCCCCAGAGCCCATCTGCGGGCCCCCCGGCCCAGACACTCACAGATCCTACCCTTCTAGAACCCAAGGATCCAGAAGCAGAAACAGCCTGATGTTGGGTCCCAGGCTTGCAGTTTCCTGCGTGCCACCACCTCCTTTCTTCCAGGCGTCCTGGGAACTGCAGCTGCTGGGAACCGTCCAGTTCCCTCCCCCTCTCTCTGGCCTTTTTTTCTATTTAGGAGCTGGACTCTGCTGGGTCCAGCAGCCCTAATGGCGGCCAACATCTCTGCAGCCCATTTCTATTGGGGGGGGGGGAATTCTGCATGCCCAACATTAATTTCTGCAAAATTCTGCATTGCGCAGTGGTGCAGAATTCCCCCAGGAGCATTTCTTTCACTAACAGAAATTGGTCCGATAAAAGATATTCCCTCACCCACTTTGTGTCTCATTAATATTACTGCAAGTTGTGATTTCCTGTGAAAAACATAACAGTATTTGCAATGACTAACTGCTCCTTTTCAGGTACATTTGCTCTTTTCATTATAATTTTACCAATTCTTAATCTAATTATTGTATAAACTGAAAAGCTTATATAGTGTACTAAAATATATATTTAGTGGGCAATGGAAGCAAATGACTCAAAACATATGCAATAATATCCAGAAGTAACAGTAAGGTTTAAAAATGTACCATAAGGTGACTTTTTTTTTTTTACAGCTATTTTCCCCTTTTCAATTACTATTTTATAGGAAGAGCTGGGGAGCTGATTGATAGAGGAGACAATACTTATGGTGGAAAATGGGTGGTAAACCCCAGTGGTGGTTTGATTTCTAAAGGACATCCATTGGGTGCCACAGGTAAGGCAAATATAGAATTTGTATTTCTAATGATTTTGAGGTCTGCATGTGGAAACTGACAGTCTCTCCATCAGGTTCTGAAGGTATCCGTGATTATGAATGGTGAAATAATTGTGCAGAAGGAGTGCTGGGGTCTGAGAATATAATGTGTCTGTCTAATGACTTCCAATATATAAGAAGTTATCTTGCTATTGGTGGTTTTTTTCACTTACAAAGGTCAAAATACTCTCTTGACTTTATGCAGTTTACTCTTAATGTTTACCACCTTTGAGCTATGAAAATGAATTTTGTATTTGTCATATACATTTCATTAGTTAACTAAATGAATAGTTCAAATAATAGAGGGTGATATGTGACATAACTTTTGCTTAAATTAAAAGTGATTTTTTTTAAAAGGAGTGGGCTAGAATTTGTTTTTCTTAATTAAAATAAAATCCGTTTTCACTTGACTTAAAATGTCTAAGTAGCTAGATGTACCGAGGTATTTTGCACAGACCTAATTAATCTGTCCGGAGAGAGCAAACATGTTCAAGAGAGAGTTCATATTGTTGACAAAGCATACGGAGTTAAGATATAATTTTTTTTCTTTCGAGACTTGAGTACTTACTACTTTTTCTTTAAGTTTCAATAGACTATACTAAGAATACATTTTTTTCTTTGCAGAGAGTACTTGAATATACAGTTTACACTGAGATATAAACATATATTTTTCTATTTTAGAGACTACTCCAATCAAAATCAAGCTATTATTTTTAAAATGTTGTAGTTTTATTTTATATACAAAGTCTGTCTCCAGCTGCCTATTCAGAGAAAGGGATTCAAAGTAGTTGAGGTGAATATTATCTTCTGCATTATATAATGTGTCCGCTGAAGACTTTTATGGTTATGCAGTAATTTAAATCTCAACCTTCAACCAACTTTCTCATGCATTCCTTTGAAACTTCCAGTTTTGTACTTCAGCAGTCTTTCTCAGAAGCTAAATACCTGTGGTTTTAGAAGTGCCATTTTAGCAAGACATATCCCAATTTCTTTTTTCAATAATAATTTTAGTTTAAGACCATCTGTAATTTCTCTCTGGATTGCCACAATTTAATGGGCTTCATTAGATGTTTTCCATATGTATATAGGAAAGTATACTGCATATAACATAATAAAATGTGATTATAGCGTACCCATGTGTTTACCATAATATACGTTTATTCATAAATGCTGCAACACTTCTTTGAAGAGCTATTCAGTTATAATCTAAATGTAAGATGCTTAAAATGTAAATCTTAAACCAGTTTCTGTGGTGTTATATGATGAAGGGTCAGGCTGGCATTGAACTTTGTACTTAGCTTTTTACTGATTGTGAACTTTGTAAACTTCATTTTTCTTTTGACCTGCATATATTTGGATCTATTTGGGACAATCCTTACCTTAAACACCAGCTAATACTTCATGGAGTACTTGAAGTATTGTTTCAATTCAATTGAAAAAGAATTATGATTTTTATAAGCAAGTCATCCACCACCACTGTTAAAAGTGTGGAGAACCCATCAGATTTTTGATAGAGCCTTGAAATCCTATATGGGTAATTTTGCTTCTCACTGAGCCAGTTGGTCATTTCTGGAAAAAACTCTAAAGGCTTTTTAGAAATTACGTGTGTATTCTCTGCTGATTTGCTATTTAATATAGTATGTTTAACTTTCAGCAATATTGTTAACTGAGAACTTTTCTAATATTGATTTTGGATGTGCCAACTTAGATGATTAGGTGTTATGTTTTTCTTCGAGCGATGATCCCTATATGGATTCCAAAATGGGTATGCATACGCCGGAGTCAGAACGGTTCATGGTAGTATCCGTTGACCTGCACGTGCGTCGTGCATTGACCGCGTGGCATGTCTGAGGCTTTAAGAGGCTACACGGGTTGACGCTGCTCCAGTTTCTCCTTACCGCTGGATGGCCAGAGTCAGAACCCCTGTTCCTCGGTACTCTTAGCTTACCAAGAGAGATGTTCTTTGATCGTTGTCTGTAGATAGTTTTTACTAGTTGTATATGGTTGTCCATTTGTTAGCTAGGTTTTCTTTGTTGGACTCCTCCCCAGCCCAGGGACTATGCTCTGGCAAGCCAGTTTTAAATACTGTGCTTCATGCCCACGGTCCTTCTCTGTGAGTGACGAGCACCAACATTGTCTGTATTCTTTGGGCGAAGCTCACATTGCCGCCCGCTGCTTCATCTGCCACTCTTTCCCTGATTGGCCTCAAGAGGCCAGAGAACTTTGCCTTTGCAAGTTTTGTATGGAGGAGGTAATGTGACCATGTGCACAACCGGATCCAGGACCAACAGATCCATCAGAGTGGCGCTTCGTACAGGTGGTGAGCTCCTCCCTGGGCCTTTCCCAGCTGGCACCAGAGGCACTACCGCTACTGCCCAAGACCCACCATGCTCATAAGAGGCACAGCTATGGACATAAGGGCGGCTCCCCGATGGGGACTGTCTCTAAACACATCATTGCTTCCTTGAGCTGTGCCAGGTCAGGTGAGAAGTCACACATCAACTCGGATGCTCCAGTGACAAAAAATCCCATTCAGAGCATAAGTCCAAGCACCGCGCTCCATCGGCCCTGCCACTGGCCGCAGTGACTGGCCTGCTGCTGTCACCTCCGGCTCCATCCACTCCACTGGGATGTCTGGACTTGCATGCCCAGTCTTACATACACCAGGGCGCTTGTCCCCTCTCATGCCAACGGCTGAACTGATGTTGCCATATGCCGGCTCCAGTCCACTCTCAGGCATATTGTTGCTCCCGGAATACCGGCTCCCATGGATGAGCCCCTTCTCCTTCAGCATCCTGCTCTGCTCTGCCTCTCTCTGCTGGGCCCTTCCACAGAGGAACCTCTTTTGCTCTTGGACCATCTGGCTTCATCTCATCCCACACTGACGGTTCCGACGACTCTGCCTCTACTGGACCTGTCTTTGGCCTCGGAGTGGTCCTCCAAGCCGGATTCTGCCTTCTTGCCCGCCCAGTCATATAGCCTGGACCCCTGGCGCCACCCATAGAAACCAATGTACGCCCCACTGGTCAACCCATAGTTCCATTACTTGCAAGCACTGCTGATGCCAGGCAACCCCTATGCCTGACCCTACTGAGCTGCTTGGGACCCCGACAGCAATTGTGGGGGACAACCATGCCTGCATCACCGGCTGTCCCCTATGCACACCGTCCCTCCCTCTGTCTATGAGAAGCCCCAGGACTTTCCGGCACCGACAGCACCACTGGACCCTCTGGTCCCTATTTGTGTCTCTTCCTCCCCGGACGATGCCCTTATTCTGCTCTCTCTCTCCCCATTGACCACCTGCAACACCAGGATCTGCTACGGCCCTCAACCTGCCTGTAAATGATGTACAGGACCCCCAGAACCATTTTCTGCACATATTGCAACCCCCCCGGGCCTTCCCCTACTGTTCTGCCTACTCACAAGGCCGTTTTACAACTGGCTCAAACAGTCTGGCACACCCCAGCTTCTTGTGCCCCTGCTTCGAAGCGGGTGGAGTGTCTCTACTTCGTGCCCTCCAAAGGCACAGACTTTCTATGTAGTCACCCGCCATGAAATTCTCTTGTAGTCCATGCAGCGATTGAGCGTGCCTGGCAACAGCACTTTAAATCTAACACCCCTTTCCCCCCTGTGCCAATCGCAGTGCCAAGAAGCTGGACTTGTTGGCTGCAAGGTCAACTCCTCTGTGGGTCTACAATTCTGCATTGCCAGCTACCAGGCCATCCTGGAAAAGTACGACTTCCTCTCATGCTCTAAACTGAGGGACCTTCAAGCCTTCCTCCATCCAGAGAAGCAGCAGGACTTCAACACCTTCTGGACGAAGGCAAGTTGGTCCCAACGTTCCTCCAGGGAGCGGTTGATGCTGCTGATACAGCATCCCGCTCTCTGGCCTCAGGGGTTGTCATCCACTGTGATTGCTGGCTATAATCCAGCAGGTTTCTGAAGGAGGTCCAGACTACACTTGAGGACCTCCCCTTTGACAATAACAAAGTGTTTAGCGACAAAACCAGTGAGTCCCTGCACTCCCTTAAGGACCTTCGTGCCACCCTCTGGTCGCTGGGCATATACACCCTGGCCCCAACATGCAGGCAACAAAGGTTGTCCTTCAGCAGGGCCGTCCCTAGAGGGGTGCAGGGCCTGGGGTGGAAGTGACGAATCTGTCACTTCCAAGGGCTGACCCGTCACTTCCGGGACTGACTGCAGCGGGTAGGGGAGGCGGTACCTCACCAAACAGCCAGGCGTGGCCCCGCCCACACTACGCCTCTCCAGGGCCCCGCTCCGGCGGAGCCGCTGGGCTCCAGGGGGCTGGGGCCATGCTGCCCGCCTTCCTGGGGCTGGGTAGCCTGCGGTGGAGCTGTGCGCTCTCCCTCCTGGTGCTCCGGGGCTGGGGAGGCTGCCGCCGCCACGCTGTTCCTCAGGTGGAAGGGGCGGGGTTGGGGGTTAACCTCCCCCAGCCAGTGGTTCACACGCCATCCATGTGAGCCGGCCAATCGCACTGGCCCGTGGGACCCAGAGCGGTCACCCCAATTCATCGTACCCTGGGGATGGCTCTGTCCTTCAGACCCCGCCCTCATGCCACCTACCAGCCCTATCCTCAGTGTCTCCTGGAAGTGTTTTAGCATCATCTGCTCACTACAGCCCCACTATTCCACTGCCACTGCTCCTGCCACTTCTGCCTTCCTGCAATGTTCCTCCAAGCAGCCCTTCCTGGAGACCCGCGAACCTCCCTCCACCCCTGCAGTCACCCCCCCCCCCAAAATTGTTTTTGGGGGTCATCTTGCCCTTTTTGGTCACAACTGGGCGCGATTACCACCGATAGCTGAGTGGTGGACACTGGTCACCGGGGTACCTCATAGAATTCTCCTTCCTGCCCCGTCACTCACTCCGGGGGCCTCTCGGGGATCCTTCCCAATACCATCTTCTCTGAGAGGAAGCAGATGCCCTCTTTTGGAAGAGCACCATAGAATCTGTTCAACAGCACTACCATGGCCGTGGTTTCTACTCCCCTTACTGCCTCGTACTGAAGAAGGGGGCCTCCAGCCCATTTTGGATCTCCGGTTGTTGAACAACTGGCTCCTCGTGGCTCCATCGCAGGCCTGCCTCCTTATCACTGTCGGGACCCTTCATATCCTCCTAGACACCTTGGGGATTTGCATCAATGAGGAGAAATCGGTCCTTACCCCTACCTGCATGTTCATTTTCATAGGGGCTCGTCTGTACTCTATCGCGGCCCATATCTTTTTTCCCCTTGGACTGCTTCACCGCCCTCACTGCTCTCATCACGCAGCTCCACCGTCGTCCATGCACACGAGTCCGTCAGTGCCCCCTCTCTCTTGTACCAAATGGCAGCTTGCATCTCTTTCACGCTGCATGCCTGCCTCCATATGCGTTGCCTCCAGCTGTGGCTCCACTGCATCTATGATCCTCAATCAGACAGCCTAGGCAAACTGGTCTTGCTTCCTCCCTCTGTCCTCACCTCGCTCATGTGGTGGTGCAACCTGTCCACAGTCTTAGCCTGCATCCCTTTCATGCCCCCACAGCCCATACCACTCTCACCACGGATGCCTTGCTCGTTGGCCTGGGTGCTCATCTGGGCGGCCACGTGGCTCAGAGCCTCTGGTCCCCCAGGGAAGCGCAGATGCACATCAACATCCTGGAGCTCTATGCCATCTGCCTCACCTGCCGAGTTTTCCTGCCCTTCCTCCGCTCACGGCATGTTCAGCTGTTAAGAACATAAGAGCGGCCATACTGGGTCAGACCAAAGATCCATCTAGCCCAGTATCCTGTCTTCCGACAGTGGCCAATGCCATGTGTCCCAGAGGGAATGAACAGAACAGGTAATCATCAAGTGGTCCATCCCCTGTCACACATTTCCAGCTCTTGGCAAACAGAGGCTAGGGACACCATCCCTGCCCATCCTGGTTAATAGCCATTGATGGATCTATCCTCCATGAATTTATCTAGTTCTTTTTTGAAGCCTGTTATAGTCTTGGCCTTCACAACATCCTCTGGCAAGGAGTTCCACAGGTTGACTGTGCATTGTGTGAAAAAATACTTTCTTTTCTTTGTTTTAAACCTACTGCCTATTATCCAGATCCAAATACATCATGGTCCTGTATGCCAGCATACTTTCCTGTATAACGTAAAAACAAAGCACTACTTGAGCAGTATGCTTTTTTTGTTGTTTGTTTTTTTAACTTTAAAAAAATACAACCTCTAACTTGTTCAGGAGTCTTTGTGATCAGTTTTTTATTTCTGTAAGAAATACTTAACAAATGGTTTTGAATTCAGCTTGTTACTGCCAGCCTTTGAAGTATTTCATTATTACTGTTATTTATTTATTTATTCCTACCGCAGAATTGAAAGAAGTACTTCTTTCCTCTAATTCCTAAAAGTGTCAAGAATGCTCTGCTAATGCAGTCTTTTGACAGACTTTTAGCAGAAGGATTTATAGTACTGCCATCAAGGTGTGAAAAATAGAACTACTTAAAAATTCTTTATATGGTTTTCAGAACTTAGTCTCTTTTTAAAGGCTAAACACTGTCACGCAGCTGTTTTTGTAATAAAGCCTTCATTAAAGAATTGGAATTTTCTTGAAGGGACCCTCACGTTGGTAGGCCAGAATTTGACATTCTGAGTAATGACTTCATCTGGAAGGTATTACCATAAAATGGTTAAAGAATAAGGAAACTAATCTTCCATATAGTGGACATTTTGAAGGGGATGAAAGTGAAAAATACATCACTTTGAGTCACAAACTCGTATGTTTATAGAGTATGCGTGCACAGATGTATATGCTATGTATTTTTCTTTTTCCTAAAACTGTGAAAATATTAGTTTTCTAAAACCAAAGATTGCTTAAGAGAGACAGCCTGAAGCCCAAAGTCGGGTATAAGAGTACTAAAATATGCCAGTATTGCAGCTCCAAAGTCAGGATAAAGCTAACTCTGCGGGGTGTTTATTTCACTGGAGAAATTGCACAATTTCTGTCCTATCTTTCAAGGAAGATGAAAGTACAGACAAATACAGTGATTGTGGGCTTTTTAAAATAAACTTAGGCAAATTAGTCAAAAAATTTAGGTACCCCAACGTATCATCAAATAGGGCTCAATCCAAGGCCCATTGAAATCAATGGAAGATTTCAATGGGCCTTCGATCCAAGGCCATATTCTGCTTCACTGTTTTACTTTATATAGTTAGTTTTTTAATTGCTGAAAAGATCTTTACAAATTGGGAGGCAAAAATTATTAAATATTTTTAAAGGAATTAAAAAAAAAAAAGTTCATGCCTATAGAACAATTGAAAGGGTGCTTTATCGAAAAAATTAAAGTTGACAGTGTTCTTTAAGCTAAAGCTTTCCAGAAGCACCACTCTAAGTATTGGTCAATTTTTAGTCTTGCCCAGGTTCATAGTGTCCTTCTTGTTTGCTTGTTCTTTTTAAAACTACAGTCAGAATGATCAAATGGTAAGTTTTGTATTGTGTAGAAATAATTCTCTATTAAGTGTTATATCAATGATAAGAAATGTTTGTCTAAGCAATCTTATTACAGTATTACATTTTGACGTGTACTAAAACTTCATGAAACAAATATTTTCAAAATAGATTGAAACACTTTGTCATATTATCCCATATTTTAGCTATATAAGAGCTAAATAATATAATATTATTACCTAAGTCATGGTCAGTATTGGATTTGACATAAAAGAAAACAGCATTTTTAAGATTGTTCTTTTTTAAATCAGTATAACTTTCTAGCCCTAAGCACTCCTAGTTTTTGTATTCCTTTCAGTTGATGTATGCAGTGTAGTTGTAGCTGTGTTGGTCCCAGGATATTAATAATATCTTTTATGGACCAGCTTCTGTTGGTGAGAGAGACAAGCTTTCGAGCCACACAGACCTGAAAAAGAGCTCTATGTGGCTCGAAAACTTCTCTCCAACAGAAGTTGGTCCAATAAAAGATATTACCTCACCATTTAAGCTTCTGTTTAAAAAAAAAAGGGGGGGGGCTTTTTTCTTAGGATTTTGGCAACTGGAGTTCTTTAAATTTGAGTTTGCTGAAGAGGTAGCATGATATGAAACATTATTGTATTTGTTGCTTGCTCTTGCAATAGTTGGAATGTTTTAAGATCTGTCTTCTCTGTGTTTGATTTTTTAGGTCTGGCTCAGTGTGCTGAACTCTGCTGGCAGCTAAGAGGGGAAGCTGGGAAGAGACAAGTTCCTGGTGCAAAGGTTGCTCTGCAACATAACATAGGTCTTGGTGGTGCTGTAGTTGTAACATTATACAGAATGGGTTTTCCTGAAGCTGTACGGTGAGCTTTTAGCTATTTGTATTTATATAAATGTCATCAGAGAAGAGGTAGCATTATTCTTTACTTTGGAAGACAGAGATTTTCTGTTTGAGTGCAGCATAAAGTAGGATGTAATGTTTAAATAGTGTGGTAGATCCAGTTTGGTAGTGCTGAAATGAAAATGTGCATATAATTGGCTTATTTTGCACATGCAATACAGTTTTCTCAGTACCCTACTAAATAGACTGCTTGGATTATGTGTGTTCCCTCACAGCAGGGGAAAATGCAGTTCCTGAATGCACGACTTTCTCAATGCTTATGTGCAGCTATTTTTCCTGCAGTCTATTTCAACTTTTATAGTGGTTTTGGTGTTGGTCACGATGGCTTCTCCGCCCCCCCCCCCCCATTGTGTTCTAATAAGTATCTGTCTCCATGTCCATAATTCTAAATAAATTTAAGGAAAAGGGATATGAAAAACTAGCACTGATACTTTGATATGATTCTTGTAAAACTCCAGACGTTTTAAGACTGCAATTAAATTGCCAGAAAGCAGCATGAAAGCTACAACCTTCATACCTTTAGTACTTCAAAATGCTCCAGTTTGAATGCACAGGTCACTGACCGTTCGTAGATATTGTAGTAAATAGTCATAGATTCCTTTATTTGTTTAGATGTACAAATAATAGTTATTTAGATAAGAAATACGAAATAAAACAGTAGCTTCATGCCTTTTCTGTTCAAGAGCAGTTATTTTTTGTAGTAGAAAAATCTTAGTTTCACAGAGGACATGTGAGGTGGGATTTTGTTTTTTAAACTATCAAGCACCTGATATTTTTCTTTGGGGTTCTTATTTAATGGAGTTTTGCCATTGTCTTCAGTGGGGCCAGGATTTCCAATCCTACTCGCAACAGAGATGCCTGTTTCAAAATCTGTGCAGTGTAAGGTTTGTTACTACTTATTGGAAGTTTGTTTACTATTGGGAAGGGTTTAATAATCCCTATCACAGATTTTGATAGTGATATGAATATTTGATGGCTTTGGTGATGACAACAGATGTGGAATATTTGCATAGGAATTGGGATTGGTGTTTCTGCTTGTACAAATATTTTTGCAATAATATTTATTTAAAAAGAGTAATGTAGGCATAACCCCCCCCCAGTTTAGGAACAAGTGTATGTACACGTGTTCTTACAGCAGAATGATAATTGGGATTATAGGCATATGAGGGAGTTTCCATACAAAGAGAGAGTATAGGATATAGAATTTCATAATTCAGACAGGCAAAAGTAAGAGAAGATACGCTACAGATATATAAATGAATGAAAGGTATACGGAAGTCCATTTGAGTTTTCATATTTTTCTGGTCCCATAGTAAAAGGATAAGGGGGGGTGGTAAACATTAAACAGGTATATTAATCTGAGGAACTCTGTCATGGGATTATCTAGGCCAAGAATTTGGTAAGATTAAAAATGGTAAATCTATATGAATAAAAATATCTTCTATAGCAGCTGTAAGGGTCATCAGGTTTTCATTGGTGAGCTATCAGGTGTGGTCATAGAGAAATTCCCTTGTTGTATAATACGCATATTTAAGTGGCACTGTAGAAGTTTTATACCTTCCTGTGGCTGATCCAGTTTTGGTCAGGGTTGTAGAATGCCATACCATTGTAAATGCATAATTGGTCCATTCCTGTAAAGCAATTCCAAACTGTTTTTATTTTCAAAACTTTATATATGTTGTAGTTTTAAATTATTAATATGAACAGGGGTTGTACCAAAATATGCCAGTCCATAAAAATAAAAGGATTTGGGAACTATCGTGAATAGTTCAGTCTTTTCTTTATATTAGGGTTACCATATTTCGTGCCTCCAAATGGAGGACACCCCCATGGGCCCTGGCCCAGCCCCGCCCACACCCCCGCCCCAACTCCGCCCCCTCCCAAAGTCTCCGCCCCCTCCCCTGCTTCCCGCGAACATTTAATTCGCGGGAAGCCTGTAGCAGGTAAGGGGCGGTGTGGGGGGAGGAGGGGCGGCCCAGGCTGGCCCCCCGGCGGCTCCAGCCTGGGTCGGCTCGGGCCCTGGGGTGCCGGCCCCCGCCCAGCACTGCCGGCCCCTGGCGGCCCCGCGGACCCCCCC